>NW_022262996.1:0-96468 GCF_002021735.2 Oncorhynchus kisutch | reverse complement strand
ACACACACACCACTGATCAAACCACCACACACACACACACACACACAAATGATCAAACCACCACACACACACACAACACACACATACACCACTGATCAAACCACCACACACAACACACACACACACACACACACACCACACACAACACAACACACACACACACACCACTGATCAAACCACCACAGACACACACACAACACACACACACCACACACTGATCAAACCACCACACACACAGACACCACCCACCCACACACACACACCACTGATCAAACCACCACACACACAACACACACAACACACACAATGATCAAACCACCACACACCACACACACACACCACTGATCAAACCACAACACACACACACACACACCACTGATCAAACCACCACACACACACACACACACACCACTGATCAAACCACACACACACACACACACACCACTGATCAAACCACCACACACACACACCACAACCACTGATCAACCACCACCACACACACAACCACCACTGAATCAAAACCACCACACACACACACCACTAACACACCACCACCACACACACACACACACACCCACACACACACACACACACCCACTGATCAAACCACCACAACACAACACACACACACACACACACACCACTGATCAAACCACCACACACACACACACACACACACACACACATTCCACTGATCAAACCACCAAACACACACACACACACCACTGATCAACCTCCACACACACACACACACACACACACACACAGAGAGAGACAGAGGAGTGAGACACGAAAGAGAGGCAAAAAACCCACACATTTCTTCCCACAGGGTGGTGGGGGTTAGACAGGGATGCAGCTTAAGCCCCACCCTCTTCAACATAAATATCTACAAATTGGCGCGGGGACTAGAAAAGTCTGCAGCACCTGACCTCAACCTACTGGAATGTGAAGTCAAAATGTTCTACTGTTTGCTGATGATCTGGTGCTTCTGTCACCAACCAAGGAGGGCCTACAGCAGAACCTAGATCTTCTGCACAGATTCTGTCAGACCTGGGCCCTGACAGTAAATCTCAGTAAGACCAAAATAATGGTGTTCCAAAAAAGGTCCAGTCACCAGGACCACAAATACAAATTCCATCTAGACACTGTTGCCCTAGAGCACACAAACAACTATACATACCTCGGCCTAAACATCAGCGCCACAGGTAACTTCCACAAACATGTGAACGATCTGAAGGACATTCTATGCCATCAAAAGGAGCATAAAATTCAACCAATTAGGATCTGCTAAAAATACTTGAATCATGTATAGAATCAGTTATAGAATCAGTTATAGAATCAGTTATAGAATCAGTTATAGAGGTCTGGGGTCCCGCTCACTAACCAATAATTCACAAAATGGGACAAACACCAAATTGAGACTCTGCATGCAGAATTCTGCAAAAATATCCTCCGTGTACAACGTAAAACACCAAATAATGCATGCAAAGAGAGACCGCTAATTATCAAAATCCAGAAAAGATCCGTAAAATTCTATAACCACCTAAAAGGAAGCGATCCCCAAACCTTCCATAACAAAGCCATCACCAACAGAGAGATGAACCTGGAGAAGAGTCCCCTAAGCAAGCTGGTCCTGGGGCTCTGTTCACAAACACAAACAGACCCCACAGAGCCCCAGGACAGCAACACAATTAGACCCAACCACTTGACACATTGGAAAGAATTAACCAAAAACAGAGCAAACTAGAATGCTATTTGGCCCTAAGGCCGCCGTAGGCAGACATGGCTCTCAAGAGAAGACAGGCTATGTGCACACTGCCCACAAAATGAGGTGGAAACTGAGCTGCACTTCCTAAACTCCTGCCAAATGTATGACCATATTAGAGACACATATTTCCCTCAGATTACACAAATCCACAAAGAATTCGAAAACAAACCAGATTTTGATAAACTCCCATATCTACTGGGTGAAATACCACACTGTGCCATCACAGCAGCAAGATTTGTGACCTGTTGTCACAAGAAAAGGTCAACCAGTGAAGAACAAACACCATTGTAAGTACAACCCATATTTATGTTTATTTAATTTTCCCTTTTGTACTTTAACCATTTGTACATCGTTTACAACACTGTAAATATATATAATATGACATTTGAAATGTCTTTATTATTTTGAAACCTATATGTTAAATGTTTACTGTTAATTTTTATTTGCTTTGGCAATGTTAACATAGTTTCCCATGCCAATACATCCCCTTGAATTGAATTGAGAGAGAGAGAGAGAGAGAGAGAGAGAAAGAGAGGAGAGAGAGAGAGAGAGAGAGAGAGAGAGAGAGAGAGAGAGAAAAAGAGAGAGGGGGGGGAGGGGGGGCGCGGTATGGATGGCAATGTGAAGGAATGAGGAGAGAGGTCACATGGCGATGAAAAGGGGAGGAGGAGGAAAGGGGGAGGACAGGAGCAGAGAAAAGAGAGGGGGATTACAGTAGAAGAGTAAGAGTGTGAGGTGGAGGAGAGAGGGCATGCCTCTACTGGTGTGGCTCCTTAACACACGATTCCTTCAGCTGACGTAACCCATCTGCCCTGCACCTTTCAACACACATCTGGACAGCTTTATTGGAGTGATCCCTAGCTGTGTCTGTCTGGCTGTCAATATGTCAGTCTGCCTGTCATCTGTCTGTCTGTCTGTCTGTCTGTCTGTCTGTCTGTCTGTCTGTCTGTCTGTCTGTCTGTCTGTCTGTCTGTCTGTCTGTCTGTCTGTCTGTCTGTCTGTCTGTCTGTCTGTCTGTCTGTGTCTGTCTGCCAGTCTGTCTGTCTGCCAGTATGTCTGTCTGCCAGTCTGCATGTCAGTCTGCATGCCAGTCTGTCTGTCTGCCAGTCGGTCTGTCTGTCTGCCAATATGTCTGTCTGCCAGTCTGTCTGCCAGTCGGTCTGTCTGTCTGCCAATATGTCTGTCTGCCAGTCTGCATGTCAGTCTGTCTGTTTGTCTGCCTGTCTTCCTATCTGTCTGTCTGCCTGTCTTCCTGTCTGTCTGTCTGCCTGTCTTCCTGTCTGTCTGTCTTCATTAGAATACACCAACATGGCCAGACGATAGTTGACCAGCATGGCACCCTATTCCCTGTATAGTGCACTACTGTTGACCAGCATGGCACCCTATTCCCTGTATAGTGCACTACTGTTGACCAGCATGACACCCTATTCCCTGTATAGTGCACTACTGTTGACCAGCATGGCACCCTATTCCCTGTATAGTGCACTACTGTTGACCAGCATGACACCCTATTCCCTGTATAGTGCACTACTGTTGACCAGCATGGCACCCTATTCCCTGTATAGTGCACTACTGTTGACCAGCATGGCACCCTATTCCCTGTATAGTGCACTACTGTTGACCAGCATGGCACCCTATACACACAGTGATATCACCAGGTCTTTACTGTGGCCACTGACTAGATGTTACACACAGTGATATCACCAGGCCTTTACTGTGGCCACAGACTAGCTGTTACACACAGTGATATCACCAGGACGTTACTGTGGCCACAGACTAGCTGTTACACACAGTGATATCACCAGGCCTTTACTGTGGCCACAGACTAGCTGTTACACACAGTGATATCATCAGGCCTTTACTGTGGCCACAGACTAGCTGTTACACACCGCGTTCCTCTCACCTGGTAACTATCAGTCTCCCACTTCCTCGGGGCTCTGATCTATGGCGGATGGAGAGTCATGGTATATGTACACAGAGAGAGAGAGAGAGAGAGAGGAGAGAGAGAGAGAGAGAGAGAGAGAGAGAGAGAGAGAGAGAGAGAGAGAGAGAGAGAGAGAGAGAGAGAGAGAGAAAGAGAGAGAGAGAGAAAGAGAGAGAGAGAGGGAGGGGGAGGGGGAGAGAGGGAAAGAGAAGGAGAAGGAGAGAGAGAATGAGAGAGGAGAGAGAGGGAGAGAAGGAGAGAGAGAGAGGGAGAGAGGGAGGGAGGGGGGAGATAGACAGAGACAGAGACAGACACACAGAGCGAAATAAGCACACACAACCATACTGTCAAATGGCAACGAACAGATGTATATAATGAACTATAGTAGATATATGATGAACTACAGTAGATATATGAACTATAGTAGATATATGATGAACTACAGTAGATATATGATGAACTACAGTAGATATGTGATAAACTACAGTAGATATATGATGAACTACAGTAGATATATGTTGAACTACAGTAGATATATGAAGAACTACAGTAGATATAGGATGAACTACAGTAGATATATGAAGAACTACAGTAGATATGTGATAAACTACAGTAGATATATGAACTACAGTAGATATGTGATCAACTACAGTAGATATATGAACTACAGTAGATATATGAACTACAGTAGATATATGAAGAACTACAGTAGATATATGAACTATAGTAGATATATGATGAACTACAGTAGATATATGATGAACTACAGTAGATATATGAAGAAATACAGTAGATATGTGATGAACTAATAGGAGTCAGCTTCAGGGACTACAGTATCTATAACATAAGAGGCTTCAGAGACTACAGTATCTATGACATAAGAGGAATCAGCTTCAGGGACTACAGTATCTATAACATAAGAGGCTTCAGAGACTACAGTATCTATAACATAAGAGGAATCAGCTTCAGGGACTACAGTATCTATAACATAAGAGGCTTCAGAGACTGCAGTATCTATAACATAAGAGGAATCAGCTTCAGGGACTACAGTATCTATAACATAAGAGGCTTCAGGTACTACAGTATCTATAACATAAGAGGAATCAGCTACAGAGACTACAGTATCTATAACATAAGAGGCTTCAGAGACTACAGTATCTATAACAAAAGAGGCTTCAGAGACTACAGTATCTATAACATAAGAGGCTTCAGACACGACAGTATCTATAACATAAGGGGCTTCAGACACTACAGTATCTATAACATAAGAGGCTTCAGGGACTATAGTATCTATAACATAATAGGAGTCAGCTTCAGGGACTACAGTATCTATAACATAAGAGGTTTCAGAGACTACAGTATCTATAACATAAGAGGCTTCAGCTTCAGGGACTATAGTATCTATAACATAAGAGGCTTCAGGGACTACAGTATCTTTAACATAAGAGGTTTCAGAGACTACAGTATCTATAACATAAGTGGCTTCAGAGACTACAGTATCTATAACATAAGAGGCTTCAGCTTCAGGGACTATAGTATCTATAACATAAGAGGCTTCAGGGACTACAGTATCTATAACATAAGAGGCTTCAGAGACTACAGTATCTTTAACATAAGAGGTTTCAGAGACTACAGTATCTATAACATAAGAGGCTTCAGCTTCAGGGACTACAGTATCTATAACATAAGAGGCTTCAGGGACTATAGTATCTATAACATAAGCGGCTTCAGGGACTACAGTATCTATAACATAAGAGGCTTCAGAGACTATAGTATCTATAACATAAGAGGCTTCAGAGACTACAGTATCTATAACATAAGAGGAATCAGCTTCAGGGACTACAGTATCTATAACATAAGAGGCTTCAGGGACTACAGTATCTATAACATAAGAGGAATCAACTTCAGGGACTACAGTATCTATAGCATAAGAAGCTTCAGGGACTACAGTATCTGTAACATAAGAGGCTTCAGGGACTACAGTGTAGATTACAGGGTCTGTTCCCACATATACACACTTCGTGCTTGTGTGCATGTGTGTGTGTACTTCTGTGTGTGTGATATTATGTGTGTTTCTGGGTAATGTAGGGGACAGAGTCAGGAATCCTTGTTTTGTTGTTTCTCTAAAAGACATGTTATTGCATTCTTTAGAATAAAGACACCCCCCAGCAGGAAGTACGGCCCCTGATCTGGAACCTGTTATTACCAGCCTACACCTCCTCTCTCTCTTTTTACCATTCCCTTTCTCTGTCCTTTGTTCCCGTCTCTCTCTCTCTCTCTCTCTCTCTCTCTCTCTCTCTCTCTCTCTCTCTCTCTCTCTCTCTGTCTCTCTGTTCCTCTCTCTCTGTCCCTCTCATTTCCTCTCTCTCTGTCTCTCTCATTTCCTCTCTCTCTGTCTCTCTCTGTTCCTCTCTCTCTGTCCCACTCTTTTTCTCTCTCTCTCTCTCTCTCTGTATCTCTCTCTCTCTCTCCTCTCTCTTTCTCCACTCTCTCTCTCTCTCTCTCTCAGTTCAATCTCCCATTTTCCTCAGAGACGAGAAGCTCAGCTAATGGATAGAGTGATGTGGGGGAGTGGAACAGAGGGATGAATTGAAAGGAAAGAGAAGGGAGGAGTAATTGGATGGAGGGATGTGGGCCACATGTTGCCGTTCCTCTGACATCAGCTGGCTCTGATCAGAAAACACACTCTGGGTCGTCTCACATTCTCTCTCTCACACACATGCACTCCCTCACAGGTAGGATCTTCAATGTCATGCTCAGGTGATATACCCGTTATTCAACAGGGATATGAGGAGAGGTGGAGGAGGAAGAGGAAGAGAAGGAGGAGAGGAGGAGGAGGAGGAGGAGGAGGAGGAGGAGGAGAGAAGAAGAGGGGGATGGAGAGAAGAGGAGAAGAGGGGGATGGAGAGAAGAGGAGAAGAGGGGGATGGAGAGAAGAGGAGAAGAGGGGGATGGAGAGAAGAGGAGAAGAGGGGGATGGAGAGAAGAGGAGAAGAGGGGGATGGAGAGAAGAGGAGAAGAGAGGGATGGAGAGAAGAGGGGAAGAGGGGGATGGAGAGAAGAGGGGAAGAGGGGGATGGAGAGAAGAGGAGAAGAGGGGGATGGAGAGAAGAGGGGAAGAGGGGGATGGAGAGAAGAGGAGAAGAGGGGGATGGAGAGAAGAGGAGAAGAGAGGGATGGAGAGAAGAGGAGAAGGGGGGGATGGAGAGAAGAGGAGAAGAGGGGGATGGAGAGAAGAGGAGAAGAGGTGGATGGAGAGAAGAGGAGAAAGAGGGGGATGGAGAGAAGAGGAATGATTCAGACACAGGAACCTGTCCAGGTAGCTTCAAGCATGTTCTACTAACTCACATGCGCACACACACACACACACACACACACGGTCTATCTTTCCTCTCTGTCTCCATCTAGAATACCACAGCCAGCCAGACATATAAATCTCAACCTATCAGCAGCCAGCTGGTACAGGTGGCCCTGACCAATCCCAGGACAGAACCGGTCCAGGAAGCT
Organism: Oncorhynchus kisutch; assembly: GCF_002021735.2. Classification (NCBI taxonomy): domain Eukaryota; kingdom Metazoa; phylum Chordata; class Actinopteri; order Salmoniformes; family Salmonidae; genus Oncorhynchus; species Oncorhynchus kisutch. Next base: position 89,269 of record NW_022262996.1, on the reverse strand, counting down.
GCTTCTCGCCAAGACAATATCCCCTGGGTCAATCAGGACGGAAAATACTTGCATTTACTTCTATTATTTCTCTTGTTCAAGGGGATATGTCTCAATAAAGTTATATGGTTAATTTGGGTCTCAATAAAGGTGATGTCACTGAACAGAAAGGGAGTTCTAGATGCTTCTATAAACTGTATCTGTGGGTTTATTATTCTCCTTTATCTTTGGGCTCCGTTTCTTATCATTGTTTTAATTGTATTTTTCCTTCATTTATTCTTTATAGTTTTGGCCCCAGGAAGTATCATTAAATATGGGACTCTATGACATCATTATCATCCGACCAATCGCTGACATCCTCAAGACGAGTGATACTATTGGCTCTCCCCAGCCAAATAGATGAAAGGGAGGAGCCAATAGTGACAGTCTCAGCCATCTAGAATAGCCAACTACGTCCTTCGTTCAACCCACCAGATGTACACATGGAATGTCTATAAACTGTTCAAATGTAGATCATGTGTAATCAGTTAGGCTCTCGAAGCAAAGTTTGTCTACCTCCCTGTTTCAACAAACTTGTTGTTGATGGCTCAAATCCAAATGGACCTCCTAACCCAGAGGTGGACCCCCTAGCCACGAGGTGAACCCCCTAGCCCAGAGGTGGACCCCCTAGCCATGAGGTGGACCCCCTAGCCATGAGGTGGACCCCTTAGCCCAGAGGTGGACCGCTAGCCCAGAGGTGGACCACCTAGCCCAGAAGTGGACCCCCTATTCCAGAGGTGGACACCTAGCCCAGATGTGGACCACCTAGCCCAGAGGTGGACCCCTAGCCCAGAGGTGGACCCCTAGCCCAGATGTGGACCACCTAGCCCAGAGGTGGACCCCTAGCCCAGAGGTGGACCCCCGAGCCATGAGGTGGACGCCCTAGCCCAGAGGTGGACCCCCGAGCCATGAGGTGGACGCCTTAGCCCAGAGGTGGACCACTAGCCCAGAGGTGGACCCCCTAGCCCAGAGGTGGACCCCCTAACCCAGAGGTGGACCCCCTAGCCCAGAGGTGGACACCTTGCCCAGAGGTGGACAGTGTCAACACTTAAAGTAACAAAGTGACATCATCAACCATATGCTTCTCTTAAATTTGAAATATTAAACTGTTTTGTGTTTAAGCTATTTTATGGCCACTAAATTGCATGATGTATTCTGAACTATGTATAACGATCAAACATGAATATTTGTTGTAGTGAACAAAACAATTGAACCACTACTCAACGTATTTAATGAGTTAGACAGAAATAGAGAGACAGAGGAGACAGAGAGAGAGAGAGACAGAGGAGACAGAGAGACAGAGAGAGAGGAGACTGAGAGAGAGAGAGACAGAGGAGACAGAGAGACAGAGAGAGAGGAGACTGAGAGAGAGAGAGAGAGAGAGAGACAGAGGAGACAGAAAGACAGAGAGAGAGGAGACTGAGAGAGAGAGACTGAGAGAGAGGAGACAGAGAGAGACTGAGAGAGAGGAGACAGAGAGAGAGAGAGAGAGAGAGAGAGAGAGAGAGAGAGAGAGAGAGAGAGAGAGGAGACAGAGAGAGAGACAGAGAGAGGAGACAGAGAGAGAGACAGAGAGAGAGAGAAAGTGGAGAAAGAGAAAGAGGAGACAGAGAGAGAGTGACAGAGAGAGAGGAGACAGAGAGAGAGGAGACAGAGAGAGACAGAGACAGATGAGACTAAGAGAGAGAAACATAAAGAGATCAGTCAGTCATAAAGAGCAACTCAACCACTTCAGGTAAAACCGTAACTCAGACACACTTGACCTTCACTTGAGGTTGACCATGAGCATAACTCACAGGGTCGTGCTCTGACAACCAGGTGTGTGGGGGGTTTGGGGGGGGGGGGGGGTTGTGAAAGTGTGTGTGTGTGAGTGTGTGCGAGTGTGTGTGTGTGTGTCAGCCCCAGGTGTGAGAGAGACACTCCAGGGTTCACCCTCTGACCTGAGTTGACCTAAGAAGACCGTGGTTAGAGTTCACAGGTCACAGGCTGATAGCCTTCATCTGTCACAATGTGCTTTACAGAAACCAACCGAAAACCCCAGAGAGAAGAAGCAATGCAGAGGCAGAAACACAGTAGCAGGACAAAAACCTAGAAAACCTAGATCTGACTCTTGTACAGTAGCACACACACACACACATGCACATGCACTCACACATGCAGTACAGCAGCAGTATGTTAAGAGTACAGTCACAGGTATGGAAGACAAGTTGAGACACAGGTCTGTTAACTCACACCAAATGAATCCTGCAGAGAGAGAGAGAGAGAGAGTGTGTGGGAGAGAGAGAGAGAGAGAGAGAGAGAGAGAGAGAGAGGGTGAGAGAGAGAGAGACAGAGAGAGAGAGGGTGAGAGACAGAGACAGAGAGAGAGAGAGAGAGAGAGAGAGAGAGAGAGCGAGAGAGAAAGGGTGAGAGAGAGAGAGGGGGGGAGAGAGAGGCCTGCTGTGTCCTATTTTCCTCATCAAACTGAGTTATAGGTAAATTATAAACCTACAGCAGTATTTGTGCTCTTGGATGACAATAACACCAGGTTATAGTAGACCTACAGGCTCCGGGTTGGTTGGCAAATACCAGGGATTTGAGCAGGATAGTTGGTTGGAATGGAGCACGTGCCTACCCCAGGGGCATGCCCTGCAACTGAACAAGCCCAAACCAGGTGTGTGTGTGTGTGTGTGTGTGTGTGTGTGTGTGTGTGTGTGTGTGTGTGTGTGTGTGTGTGTGTGTGTGTGTGTGTGTGTGTGTGTGTGTGTGTGTGTGTATTATACAAAAGTAAAAGTGTCAGTAGCCCTACTCTATGGGACCGTCAATAGAGCTCTTGCTGTTACTAAGTCTATGTGGGATGTATTTGTTAATAAAGGTAATAAACACGCTGATGAGATCACCTACCTGCCTGTGCCGCTGTCGCCTCGTGAAAAACAGTGATGGAGAGGAGGGAGAGGAGAAGGAGGAGGGGAGGCGATGCCCCGGGCGTTGAGCTCCATATTCGGTCCATCTCGTTGCTCAAAGTCTTTCTCGGTAAACCGGGAACTGTCCAGTGCGGTTGGCTCCGATACCTCCTGTACCGGCTCCACCGTTTAGCTCCACGGGGCTCACACACACCCGTGCTTAGGGGGCTCGAGACTGCGCGGGTACAGCGCGTGTGCTTATCCGCTGCTGAGAGGACCTGCGTCCATGTCTGGGAGCGCGCAGTGACCCGGTTGATGGGGTAATGATATCATGCGCGCACACGGTAGAGACTGGAACTGGTTTGTCCCGATAACTGTTATCCGGTTCGAAGTCAACTTCTGTTAAGAAATAGGTGCAGTTTGACCTAAGGGAAACAAATCCATCAAAACGTTTACACTTTATTTCCCTCTTTCTTTTTCGTTCTCTTTCTTATCTGGTTATCTGGTTATATCCTTCTGATGGAGAAAGAAATAGCAAGCAATTCCTTATATTCACTTCCTCCTGAAAAAAAACTATATTCGTTCACCCACTGCAACCAGCCAACTTCAAACTTTCCTCTCTCTCTCTCTCTCTCTCTCTCTCTCTGTCTCTCTCTCTCTCTCTCTCTCTGTCTCTCTCTCTCTCTGTCTCTGTCTCTCTCTCTCTCTCTATCTCTCTTCCATTGATCCCTCCCTTCCCGAAGATTGTCTCGCGCAGGGAACGGAGCTGTTGCGGTTAACAAACGGTTGTCTCGTGCCTGTTGAAGATAAGGCTCATAGTGGTTGTTAGGAACGAGCTCATGCAAACTAGTTGTTTCAACTAATTATTATTATGTTTATAATTTTCAGTCCAAGTGTTAGGTGGTGAACTAAACATGTGTTTGCCCAAACTTATCTCCAACTTCAGAAAATTCAGTCAACTTAAAATTATGTGTTTGGTCAAATTGTCTGATATGTTCACTCAACTAGAAATGATTATTTGAGCGTCTTTACCTAAAGAAGGCTGTGGAACTAGTTACACACACCGCGCTTTTACCATCTATGTTTTCAACGTACATATTTAACACACGTTGACTACATGAAAACAGGAGCAGCCTCCACTATTCCAGCACCTCTTCAACATCATCACATCCCCTCTGCTTCGTCCAACACAGTAACAACTAAAAGATACCAACAACATATTTAGTCCAATCAACAAAAGCTTAATATGATGTGGCTGTCCATGGTTCTGATTTGAGTGTGCGTGTGCGTGTGCGTGTGAGTGTGCGTGTGCGTGTGCGTGTGAGTGTGCGTGTGCGTGTGCGTGTGCGTGTGCGTGTGCATGAGTTCATGCAAGTAGAAAAAAACATGGTGACTCACCCTACCTGAAGAGGAACGCCAACGCCATCCTCCCATTGTCATGGTGACTCACCCTACCTGAAGAGGAACTCCAACGCCATCCTCCCATTGTCATGGTGACTCACCCTACCTGAAGAGGATCCACCAACACCGTCTTCCCATTGTCATGGTGACTCACCCTACCTGAAGAGGAACGCCAACGCCATCCTCCCATTGTCATGGTGACTCACCCTACCTGAAGAGAAACGCCATCCTCCCATTGTCATGGTGACTCACCCTACCTGAAGAGAAACGCCAACGCCATCCTCCCATTGTCATGGTGACTCACCCTACCTGAAGAGAAACGCCAACGCCATCCCCCCATTGTCATGGTGACTCACCCTACCTGAAGAGGAACGCCAACGCCATCCTCCCATTGTCATGGTGACTCACCCTACCTGAAGAGGAACACCAACACCATCTTCCCATTGTCATGGTGACTCACCCTACCTGAAGAGGAACGCCAACGCCATCCTCCCATTGTCATGGTGACTCACCCTACCTGAAGAGAAACGCCATCCTCCCATTGTCATGGTGACTCACCCTACCTGAAGAGAAGCGCCAACGCCATCCTCCCATTGTCATGGTGACTCACCCTACCTGAAGAGAAACGCCAACGCCATCCTCCCATTGTCATGGTGACTCACCCTACCTGAAGAGGAACGCCAACGCCATCCTCCATTGTCATGGTGACTCACCCTACCTGAAGAGGAACACCAACGCCATCCTCCCATTGTCATGGTGACTCACCCTACCTGAAGAGAAACGCCATCCTCCCATTGTCATGGTGACTCACCCTACCTGAAGAGAAACGCCAACGCCATCCTCCCAATGTCATGGTGACTCACCCTACCTGAAGAGGAACTCCAACGCCATCCTCCCATTGTCATGGTGACTCACCCTACCTGAAGAGAAACGCCAACGCCATCTTCCCATTGTCATGGTGACTCACCCTACCTGAAGAGAAACGCCAACGCCATCCTCCCATTGTCATGGTGACTCACACTACTTGAAGAGAAACGCCAACGCCATCCTCCCATTGTCATGGTGACTCACCTTACCTGAAGAGAAACGCCAACGCCATCCTCCCATTGTCATGGTGACTCACACTACCTGAAGAGAAATGCCAACGCCATCCTCCCATTGTCATGGTGACTCACCCTACCTGAAGAGAAACGCCATCCTCCCATTGTCATGGTGACTCACCCTACCTGAAGAGAAACGCCAACGCCATCCTCCCATTGTCATGGTGACTCACCCTACCTGAAGAGGAACGCCAACGCCATCCTCCCATTGTCATGGTGACTCACCCTACCTGAAGAGGAACGCCAACGCCATCCTCCCATTGTCATGGTGACTCACCCTACCTGAAGAGGAACGCCAACGCCATCCTCCCATTGTCATGGTGACTCACCCTACCTGAAGAGGAACACCAACACCATCTTCCCATTGTCATGGTGTCTCACCCTACCTGAAGAGGAACGCCAACGCCATCCTCCCATTGTCATGGTGACTCACCCTACCTGAAGAGAAACGCCATCCTCCCATTGTCATGGTGACTCACCCTACCTGAAGAGAAACGCCAACGCCATCCTCCCATTGTCATGGTGACTCACCCTACCTGAAGAGGAACTCCAACGCCATCCTCCCATTGTCATGGTGACTCACCCTACCTGAAGAGAAACGCCAACGCCATCTTCCCATTGTCATGGTGACTCACCCTACCTGAAGAGAAACGCCAACGCCATCCTCCCATTGTCATGGTGACTCACACTACTTGAAGAGAAACGCCAACGCCATCCTCCCATTGTCATGGTGACTCACCTTACCTGAAGAGAAACTCCAACGCCATCCTCCCATTGTCATGGTGACTCACACTACCTGAAGAGAAACACCAACGCCATCCTCCCATTGTCATGGTGACTCACCCTACCTGAAGAGAAACGCCATCCTCCCATTGTCATGGTGACTCACCCTACCTGAAGAGAAACGCCAACGCCATCCTCCCATTGTCATGGTGACTCACCCTACCTGAAGAGGAACGCCAACGCCATCCTCCCATTGTCATGGTGACTCACCCTACCTGAAGAGGAACACCAACGCCATCCTCCCATTGTCATGGTGACTCACCCTACCTGAAGAGGAACACCAACGCCATCCTCCCATTGTCATGGTGACTCACCTTACCTGAAGTCACCCTACCTGAAGAGAAGCGCCAACGCCATCCTCCCATTGTCATGGTGACTCACCCTACCTGAAGAGAAGCGCCAACGCCATCCTCCCATTGTCATGGTGACTCACACTACTTGAAGAGAAACACCAACGCCATCCTCCCGTTGTCATGGTGACTCACCCTACCTGAAGAGAAGCGCCAACGCCATCCTCCCAATGTCATGGTGACTCACACTACTTGAAGAGAAACGCCAACGCCATCCTCCCATTGTCATGGTGACTCACCTTACCTGAAGAGAAACGCCAACGCCATCCTCCCATTGTCATGGTGACTCACCCTACCTGAAGAGAAACGCCAACGCCATCCTCCCATTGTCATGGTGACTCACCCTACCTGAAGAGGAACGCCAACGCCATCCTCCCATTGTCATGGTGACTCACCCTACCTGAAGAAGAACGCCAACGCCATCCTCCCATTGTCAATGTGACTCACCCTACCAGGAGGGGAACACCAACACCATCTTCCCATTGTCATGGTGACTCACCCTACCTGAAGAGAAACGCCATCCTCCCATTGTCATGGTGACTCACCCTACCTGAAGAGAAACGCCATCCTCCCATTGTCATGGTGACTCACCCTACCTGAAGAGAAACGCCAACGCCATCCTCCCATTGTCATGATGACTCACCCTACCTGAAGAGAAACGCCAACGCCATCTTCCCGTTGTCATGGTGACTCACCCTACCTGAAGAGAAACGCCAACGCCATCCTCCCATTGTCATGGTGACTCACACTACTTGAAGAGAAACGCCTACGCCATCCTCCCATTGTCATGGTGACTCACCTTACCTGAAGAGAAACGCCAACGCCATCCTCCCATTGTCATGGTGACTCACACTACCTGAAGAGAAACGCCAACGCCATCCTCCCATTGTCATGGTGACTCACACTACCTGAAGAGAAACGCCAACGCCATCCTCCCGTTGTCATGGTGATGAAACTGTCCATCACTCTGTCATACAGTACAACCTTTACATTTTTTGTTGTCCTTGGCTACCTGGCTAAAATGCTTGCTCGCTATTCTAACTTCCTTTCCTGGGCAACGATTAGCTAGTTAACATTAGCGTTCTACATCTAGCTCCGTATTCAACTTCCATCCTCTCAGACAAGAGGCACAATGTATGAATCTATAGTTGGGTCAGAATCACCATTATAGTCATTGGCCAGTATGGAGAATGACGTAAAACCACAAGTCCAAATCCCTAATTTAGGAAAGGGCCAATGTTGGCTAGCTAGCTAGACACCGGAAGACAACAACACAACGAGATGCAACAATTCATGTTGTTGTGATAAAATTCAAGCTGGTTTTCCTTGACACTTTTTTGGGGGCGCCACGACTAGTCACAGTTGAGCTTAGTTTAGCTCAGCGCTGATTGGCCATTATTCCATTCTCTTTTATAACGAGAAGACAAATGCTCGCTAGCTTCCCCTTGTATTCAACGCTAAGGGGAGTAACAATGTCATACTGTTTATCAAGGGAAGCCAAATGCTCGCTAGCTTCCCCTTGCATTCAACGCTACGGGGAGTAACAATGTCATACTGTTTATCAAGGGAAGCCAAATGCTCGCTAGCTTCCCCTTGCATTCAACGCTACGGGGAGTAACAATGTCATACTGTTTATCAAGGGAAGCCAAATGCTCGCTAGCTTCCCCTTGCATTCAACGCTACGGGGAGTAACAATGTCATACTCGTTCTGAGCAGACAGCATCAGATAGATGTCCTACACATACAGAGACAGAGGGCCGCTGTTCCGCTCGTTCGAATGCTTTCTCCGGTGAGAATCAATCAGCCCCTTGTGAATGAAAGGAAAATTATGAAACAGTGAGAGACAAAATATAATTTTTAAATGTCTTGGTGAAGTTTTGGGAAGCCAGACATTGTGCTGAAACAGACATGATGCTGACACAGACATGGTGCTGACACAGACATGGTGCTGACACAGACATGGTGCTGTCTGACACAGACATGGTGCTGTCTGTCACAGACATGGTGCTGACACAGACACGGTGCTGTCTGACACAGACATGGTGCTGTCTGTCACAGACATGGTGCTGTCTGACACAGACATGGTGCTGTCTGACACAGACATGGTGCTGTCTGTCACAGACATGGTGCTGACACAGACACGGTGCTGTCTGACACAGACATGGTGCTGTCATAGACATGGTGCTGTCTGACACAGACATGGTGCTGTCTGTCACAGACATGGTGCTGACATAGACATGGTGCTGACACATGGTGCTGAAGATCATAATGTCGTGATCCAGAAGAGGACATGTTAAATGATAATTAAGTGAAAATGCACAATATCAACATGTGTCAAATATGTAAATTGAAAACATTGTATGTTAAAAGCACTGTGTGTGTGTGAAACCATTTGAAAGGACATTTTTATGTTAAAATCCCCAAATCATTTAAAGTTGAACGAACAACTCAAGTTGAGTAAACACATCATTTTAAAATGCCAGTTTTCTCAAGTTGGAGCCAAACACTTTTTTTTTTAGCTCGAAAAGTTGAATAAACTATAAAAAGATGTGGAACCAGTGACGTAATCATGATTAGTTGAAATGTGTAAAAAATATTTTTGTTACAGTGTTTCATTACTACACACAAAGAGAGAGAGACACAAGCAAGCTAGGACAGGACATCTGGGCTGCCCTGCTAATACAAATATGCTCCTTCAGATTCCAAATTCCACTGCCTGTCTCTGCCCAACCCGCTCCTTACACACACACACAACACACACACACACACACACACACACACACACACACACACACACACACACACACACACACACACACACATGCACAACAAACACACACACAAACAAACACGCAAGCATGCACGCACACACACACACACACACACACACTGCCTGAGGATCCCTATTTCAGAGGAGGATTCTGCTTCCAGTAAGGGCTGTAAATCAGGCTTCATGTTTCATCACTTTAATGTGGAGCCAGTAGATTGGTGTGTGTGTGTGCTTGTTGTGTGTGTGTGTGGGTGTTTGTTGTGCTCTCGATGGTGCAGCTGTAGAACCTTTTAAGGATCTGAGGACCCATGCCAAATCTTTCCAGTCTCCTGAGGAGGACTAGGCTTTTCCGTGCCCTCTTCACGACTGTCTTGATGTGCTTGGACCATGTTAGTTTGTTGGTGATGTGGACACCAAGGAACTTTTTTTTTTTTTTTTTTATCCGTTATTTGACCAGGTAAATTGACTGAGAACATGTTCTCATTTGCAGCAACGACCTGGGGAATAGTTACAGGGGAGAGGAGGGGGATTAATGAGCCAATTGTAAACTGGGGATTATTAGGTGACCATGATGGTTTGAGGGCCAGATTGGGAATTTAGCCAGGACACCGGGGTGAACACCCCTACTCTTACGATAAGTAAGAGTGACCTCAGAGAGTCAGGACACCCATTTAACGTCCCATCCGAAATACGGCACCCTACAACAGGGCAGTGTCTGTTTGGGATTGGGATTTAAAAAAAATTAGACCAGAGGAAAGAGTGCCTCCTACTGGCCCTCCAACACCACTTCCAGCAGCATCTGGTCTCCCATCCAGGGACTGACCAGAACCAACCCTGCTTAGCTTCAGAAGCAGGCCAGCAGTGGTGTGCAGGGTGGTATGCTGCTGGCATGCTCTACAGCAGCCCCGTCGATGAGAATGGGGGCGTGCTCGGTCCTCCTTGTCCTGTAGTCCACAATCAACTCCTTTGTCTTGAAGCAGAGGTTGTTGTCTTGGCAACACATGTCCAGGTCTCTGCCCTCCTCCCAATTGGCTGTCACATCGTTGTCGGTGATCAGGCCTACCACTGTTGTGTTATCGGCAAACTTAATGATGGTGTTGGAGTCGTGCCTGATCGTGCAGTCATGAGTGAACAGGGAGTACAGGAGGGGATTGAGCACGCACCCCTGAGGGGCTCCTGTGTTGAGGATCAGCGTGGCGGATGTGTTGTTACCTACCCTTACCACCTGGGGGCAGCCCATCAGGAAGTCCAGGATCCAGTTGCAGAGGGAGGTGTTTAGTTCCAAGGTCCAAGCTTAGTGATGAGCTTTGAGGGCACTGTGGTGCTGAACGTTGAGCTGTAGTCAATGAATAGCATTCTCACATAGGTGTTCCTTTTGTCCAGGTGGGAAAGGGCAGTGTTGAGTGCAATAGAGATTGCATCACCTGTGGATCTGTTGGGGCGGTATGTAACTTGGAGTGGGTTTAGGGTTTCTCTGTTTTAGTTTGGTCAGGGCAGTGTTGAGTGCAATAGAGATTGCATCACCTGTGGATCTGTTGGGGCGGTATGTAAATTGGAGTGGGTTTAGGGTTTCTCTGTTTTAGTTTGGTCAGGGCAGTGTTGAGTGCAATAGAGATTGCATCACCTGTGGATCTGTTGGGGCGGTATGTAAATTGGAGTGGGTTTAGGGTTTCTCTGTTTTAGTTTGGTCAGGGCAGTGTTGAGTGCAATAGAGATTGCATCACCTGTGGATCTGTTGGGGCGGTATGTAAATTGGAGTGGGTTTAGGGTTTCTCTGTTTTAGTTTGGTCAGGGCAGTGTTGAGTGCAATAGAGATTGCATCACCTGTGGATCTGTTGGGGCGGTATGTAAATTGGAGTGGGTTTAGGGTTTCTCTGTTTTAGTTTGGTCAGGGCAGTGTTGAGTGCAATAAAGATTGCATCACCTGTGGATCTGTTGGGGCGGTATGTAAATTGGAGTGGGTTTAGGGTTTCTCTGTTTTAGTTTGGTCAGGGCAGTGTTGAGTGCAATAGAGATTGCATCACCTGTGGATCTGTTGGGGCGGTATGTAAATTGGAGTGGGTTTAGGGTTTCTCTGTTTTAGTTTGGTCAGGGCAGTGTTGAGTGCAATAGAGATTGCATCACCTGTGGATCTGTTGGGGCGGTATGTAAATTGGAGTGGGTTTAGGGTTTCTCTGTTTTAGTTTGGTCAGGGCAGTGTTGAGTGCAATAGAGATTGCATCACCTGTGGATCTGTTGGGGCGGTATGTAAATTGGAGTGGGTTTAGGGTTTCTCTGTTTTAGTTTGGTCAGGGCAGTGTTGAGTGCAATAGAGATTGCATCACCTGTGGATCTGTTGGGGCGGTATGTAAATTGGAGTGGGTTTAGGGTTTCTCTGTTTTAGTTTGGTCAGGGCAGTGTTGAGTGCAATAGAGATTGCATCACCTGTGGATCTGTTGGGGCGGTATGTAAATTGGAGTGGGTTTAGGGTTTCTCTGTTTTAGTTTGGTCAGGGCAGTGTTGAGTGCAATAGAGATTGCATCACCTGTGGATCTGTTGGGGCGGTATGTAAATTGGAGTGGGTTTAGGGTTTCTCTGTTTTAGTTTGGTCAGGGCAGTGTTGAGTGCAATAGAGATTGCATCACCTGTGGATCTGTTGGGGTGGTATGTAAATTGGAGTGGGTTTAGGGTTTCTCTGTTAAAGTTTGGTCAGGGCAGTGTTGAGTGCAATAGAGATTGCATCACCTGTGGATCTGTTGGGGCGGTATGTAAATTGGAGTGGGTTTAGGGTTTCTCTGTTTTAGTTTGGTCAGGGCAGTGTTGAGTGCAATAGAGATTGCATCACCTGTGGATCTGTTGGGGCGGTATGTAAATTGGAGTGGGTTTAGGGTGTCTCTGTTTTAGTTTGGTCAGGGCAGTGTTGAGTGCAATAGAGATTGCATCACCTGTGGATCTGTTGGGGCGGTATGTAAATTGGAGTGGGTTTAGGGTTTCTCTGTTTTAGTTTGGTCAGGGCAGTGTTGAGTGCAATAGAGATTGCATCACCTGTGGATCTGTTGGGGCGGTATGTAAATTGGAGTGGGTTTAGGGTTTCTCTGTTTTAGTTTGGTCAGGGCAGTGTTGAGTGCAATAGAGATTGCATCACCTGTGGATCTGTTGGGGCGGTATGTAAATTGGAGTGGGTTTAGGGTTTCTCTGTTTTAGTTTGGTCAGGGCGTGAGTTGGGGTGGGCATTCTATGTTTTTGTTCTATGTTGTTGTATTTCTATGTGTTTGGCCTGGTATGGTTCCCAATCAGAGGCAGCTGTCGATCGTTGTCTCTGATTGGGAAGCATACTTAGGCCTGTTTTCCCACTATGATTTGTGGGTAGTTGTTTTCTGTTGTGTGTCTGCACCGGCCAGAACTGTTTCGGTGGATGAGGATGCACACTTCGTTATGTATCTCCAGTATTGAACATACTACCTTCCGTCTTAAATTGTATCGTTTATTTACATATTATGGTACCTGAGGATTGATTAGAAACGTTGTTTGACTTGTTTGGACAAAGTAACTTTTTGGGGAAGAAGAAGTTTATTGAACAAAACAGACTAGGAGTCTGTGTAGCTGGGACCTTTGGGATTGTCAAACATAGGAAGATCTTCAAAGGTCAGTGGTTTATTTTTTTGCTATTTCTGACTTTTGTGACGCCTCTGCTGGTTTGGAAAATGTTTTTAATGCTGGTGTATGAGGTGCGCTGTCCTCAGATAATCCGTCCTCAGCTTTTGCCGTAAATCCTTTTTGAAATCTGACAAAGTGCCTGGATTAACAAGAAGTTAAGCTTTTAAATGTATGACACTTTTATTTTCATTAATGTTTATTATTACAATTTTTGTATTTTGAATTTCGCGCTCTGCAATTTCACCAGATGTTGTCGAGACTAGCGTCCCACCTAGCCCAAAGAGGTTTTAAAGGTCTTACTCACATCGGCTGCGGAGAGTGTGATCATACAATAGCTGATGCTCTCATATATGCTTCAGTGTTACTTGCCTCGAAGCGATTATAGAAGTAATTTAGCTCGTCTGGTAGGCTCGTGTCATTGAACAGCAGCTGTGCTTCGCTTTGTAGTCTGTAATAGTTTTCAAGCACTGCCACATCCGACCAGCGTCGGAGCCGGTGTTGTATAATTCAATCTCAGTCCTGTGTTGACGCTTTGCCTGTTTGATGAGTCGTCTGAGGGCATAGCGGGATTTCATATTAGCTTCTGGGTTAGAGTCCCGCTCCTTGAAAGCGGCAGCTTTACCCTTTAGCTCAGTGCAGATGCTGCCTGTAATCCATGGCTTCTGGTTGGGGTACGTACGTACGTACGTACGTACGTACGTACGTACAATCACCGTGGTTCATTAAAGTCCCTGGATGAGTGTTTTCCTGTTTGCTTATGGCCGTATACAGCTCACTGAGTGCCTTCTAGTGCCAGCATCGCTAAGGTGGTGGTATATAGACAGCTATGAAAAATACAGATGAAAACTCTCTAGGTAAATAGTGTGGTCTACATCTTATGATGAGATACTCTACCTCAGGCGAGCAAATCGTTGAGACTTCCTTAGATTTCGTGCATCAGCTGTTGTTTACAAATATACATAGACCGCCAACCCTTGTCTTAGCGGAGGTCGCTGTTCTATCTTGAAGAAGAAACAATTTAAACCCGCTAGCTGTATGTTATTTATGTCGTCGTTCAGCCACGACTCGGTGAAACATAAGATATTACAGTTTTTACTGTCCGTTTGGTAGGATATACGTGATCGTAGTTTGTTTATTTTAGTTTTGATTGATTGTACGTTGGCTAATAGGACCGATGGTAAAGGTAGATTACCCTCTCGGCTATGGATCCTTACAAGGCACCTTCGTCCACGATGCCTCCGTCTCTTTCTCTTGCGAATGACGGGGACGAGGGCCTTGTCCGTCCGAATCGCTGAAGAAAAAGTATTCCTCCTGTCTCTCTCTCTCTCCTGCCGTTCATCTCTCTCTCCTACCTTTCATTCCTCTCTCTCCTCTAGGTGTCCTGCCTCTCTCTCTCCTACCTTTCATCTCTCTCTCTCTCTCTCTCTCTCTCTCTCTCTCTCTCTCTCTCTCTCTCTTACCTTTCATCTCCCTCTCTCTCTCTTACCTTTCATCTCCCTCTCTCTCTCCTACATTTCATATCTCTTTCTCTCTCCTACCTTTCATTCCTCTCTCTCCTCTAGTGTCCTGCCTCTCTCTCTCCTACCTTTCATCTCTCTCTCTCTTACCTTTCATCTCCCTCTCTCTCTCCTACATTTCATATCTCTTTCTTTCGCCTACCTTTCATCCCTCTCTCGCCTACCTTTCATCTCCTTCTCTCTCCCTCTCCTACCTTTCATCTCCTTCTCTCTCCCTCGCATACCTTTCATCTCCTTCTCTCTCCCTCTCCTACCTTTCATCTCCTTCTCTCTCCCTCTCCTACCTTTCATCTCCATCTCTCTCTCTCCTACCTTTCATCCCTCTCTCTCTCTCTCCTACCTTTCATCCCTCTCTCTCTCTCCTACCTTTCATCCCTCTCTCTCTCTCTCCTATCTTTCATCTCCTTCTCTCTCCCTCTCCTACCTTTCATCTCTCTCTCTCTCTCCTCTAGTTGTCCTCCCTCTCTCTCTCCTACCTTTCATCCCTCTCTCTCTCCTACCTTTCATCCCTCTCTTTCTCCTCTAGTTGTCCTCCCTCTCTCTCCTACCTTTCATCCCTCTCTCTCTCCTACTTTTCATCTCCCTCTCTCTCTCTCCTCTAGTTTTCCTCCTCTCCTCCACCTCGGCCGTCTTTCTCCTTCCTCTTGTAACGGAGCTAGTGAATAGTATGAATAACCACACGTTAGATACCTAAAGATTTGAGCTAGTCAATGCCTTGGCTTAAACTCAGTGAACTGAGTCTTCTAACGCCTAGGGCTTTAACTCTGTGTGCTTCTATAGTCATGTGGATTACAGGAGACTTGGGTTCCCTTATATGGGAACAAGATAACCTCTCTAATGTGGCACACCTGTTCTTAACTCAGGATTCACTTCCAGGCTGGCAAACTGGCTAAAGCTGACATTGAGACATGTGAGTTGGTTTTGATTGTTTCTCAATGTTTTAGTAAATGTACACTGATTATTTTTTGGAGCTCATATCATCAAATGTTATACTCTCTCTTTCTCTTCCTCCTCTGCAGATGTCTGTCTGTCTGTCTGTCAGTCTGTCTGTCTGTCTGTCTCTCTAGATATTTCTCTCCCTCCTTCTTTCCCTCTCACTCAGACTTTAACACCCACAGGCTTCTGTCCCAAATGGCGCCCTATCCTTCATAGGGTCCTGGTCTAAAGTAGGGCACTACACTATATTATAGGGTGCATTGGGTCCTGGTCTAAAGTAGGGCACTACACACGGAATAGGGTACCATTTTGGACACAACCACATAAACATGTTGAGATGTGAGGACCCAGCAGGTATCCAGGAAGGACCCAGCAGGTATCCAGGACCCAGCAGGTATCCAGGAAGGACCCAGCAGGTATCCAGGACCCAGCAGGTATCCAGGAAGGACCCAGCAGGTATCCAGGAAGGACCCAGCAGGTATCCAGGACCCAGCAGGTATCCAGGAAAGACCCAGCAGGTATCCAGGAAGGACCCAGCAGGTATCCAGGAAGGACCCAGCAGGTATCCAGGAAGGACCCAGCAGGTATCCAGGACCCAGCAGGTATCCAGGTGACATACACTCTAGGACTCTGCTGGACTCTGCTGTAGATATAGTTCCAAGGTGCGCAACTTTGGTTTTACAAGTGGAGGGGGGACATAATTATTATTATTATTATTTATCCAGTCGGAAAAATACTCCAAACAGCCCCCGACTGCTCGGAGGCAGTATCACATTCCAATGATAAAACTGGGGAGGACAAAAATACAATGTCCCCCCGCCCCCCTGTCCCCAGCGAAGGTTGCATCCCTGCCTGAGCAACCTAATAGGTATTCTAACCAGTGTTTCTCAATATGCATACTACCATACTTCACACTCTCATGCTACAGTACGTACGTGTGCATTCTCCGATCTTGAGTACGTTCTTGTGAGGACCAGAGTGTGGGGAATGCATAAAGCAAAACCTTTGAGAAGTACTCGCACCTCCCCTACTGTATTACCTTGTGCTTCCCCTCCTCATTCACTGAAACCTCCAGCCAGAACAACGACAGCAAAGCAAACATTTTACTTCATAATTATCAGCTAGATGTGTGAATCGTAATAATCTAGCTAGCCAGCTAGTTAAACAGGCAACAGTTACCTAAAATGAATATTATAATAGATATATTTCAATTCTTCGTGGGTAGCTAGCTAACAATTCTTTGTGGCTATCTGGCTAGCTAGTACAGTACTAGTAGCTAGCTAACAATTATTTGTGGCTATCTGGCTAGCTAACAGTACTAGTAGCTAGCTAACAATTCTTTGTGGCTATCTGGCTAGCTAACAGTACTAGTAGCTAGCTAACAATTCTTTGTGGCTATCTGGCTAGCTAACAGTACTAATAGCTAGCCAGTTAGCCCTATTGACTTACAGTGGTAGAAAAAGTACTCAATTGTCATACTTGAGTAAAAGTAAAGATACCTTAATAGAAAATGACTCAAGTAAAAGTCACCCAGTAAAATACTACTGGAGTAAAAGTTTAAAAGTATTTGTTTTTAAATAGACTTAAGTATCAAAAGTAAAAGTATCAATAATTTAAAATTCCTTATATTAAGCAAACCAGAAGGCACATTTCAAATCAAATCAAATTGTATTTGTCATGTGCGCGAATACAACAAGTGTAGACCTTACAGTGAAATGCTGAATACAACAAGTGTAGACCTTACAGTGAAATGCTGAATACAACAAGTGTAGTAGACCTTACATTGAAATGCTGAATACAACAGGTGTAGGTAGACCTTACAGTGAAATGCTGAATACAACAGGTGTAGTAGACCTTACAGTGAAATGCTGAATACAACAGGTGTAGTAGACCTTACAGTGAAATGCTGAATACAACAGGTGTAGTAGACCTTACAGTGAAATGCTGAATACAACAAGTGTAGACCTTACAGTGAAATGCTGAATACAACAAGTGTAGACCTTACAGTGAAATGCTGAATACAACAGGTGTAGTAGACCTTACAGTGAAATGCTGAATACAACAGGTGTAGTAGACCTTACAGTGAAATGCTGAATACAACAGGTGTAGTAGACCTTACAGTGAAATGCTGAATACAACAATTGTAGACCTTACAGTGAAATGCTGAATACAACAAGTGTAGACCTTACAGTGAAATGCTGAATACAACAGGTGTAGTAGACCTTACAGTGAAATGCTGAATACAACAAGTGTAGACCTTACAGTGAAATGCTGAATACAACAAGTGTAGACCTTACAGTGAAATGCTGAATACAACAAGTGTAGACCTTACAGTGAAATGCTGAATACAACAAGTGTAGACCTTACAGTGAAATGCTGACTTACAAGCCCATAAACGAACCATTTATTTTAGATGTTTTGTTTTTATTGACGGATAACCAACGGCACACTCCAACACTCAGACATTATTTACAAACAAAGCATTTGTGTTTAGTGAGTCCACCAGATCAGAGGCAGTAGGGATGACCACAGATCTTCTCTGTTCAGTGAGTCCACCAGATCAGAGGCAGTAGGGATGACCACAGATCTTCTCTGTTCAGTGAGTCCACCAGATCAGAGGCAGTAGGGATGACCACAGATCTTCTCTGTTCAGTGAGTCCACCAGATCAGAGGCAGTAGGGATGACCACAGATCTTCTCTGTTCAGTGAGTCCACCAGATCAGAGGCAGTAGGGATGACCACAGATCTTCTCTGTTCAGTGAGTCCACCAGATCAGAGGCAGTAGGGATGACCACAGATCTTCTCTGTTCAGTGAGTCCACCAGATCAGAGGCAGTAGGGATGACCACAGATCTTCTCTGTTCAGTGAGTCCACCAGATCAGAGGCAGTTGGGATGACCACAGATCTTCTCTGTTCAGTGAGTCCACCAGATCAGAGGCAGTAGGGATGACCACAGATCTTCTCTGTTCAGTGAGTCCACCAGATCAGAGGCAGTAGGGATGACCACAGATCTTCTCTGTTCAGTGAGTCCACCAGATCAGAGGCAGTAGGGATGACCACAGATCTTCTCTGTTCAGTGAGTCCACCAGATCAGAGGCAGTAGGGATGACCACAGATCTTCTCTGTTCAGTGAGTCCACCAGATCAGAGGCAGTAGGGATGACCACAGATCTTCTCTGTTCAGTGAGTCCACCAGATCAGAGGCAGTAGGGATGACCACAGATCTTCTCTGTTCAGTGAGTCCACCAGATCAGAGGCAGTA
Organism: Oncorhynchus kisutch; assembly: GCF_002021735.2. Taxonomy (NCBI): domain Eukaryota; kingdom Metazoa; phylum Chordata; class Actinopteri; order Salmoniformes; family Salmonidae; genus Oncorhynchus; species Oncorhynchus kisutch. The sequence continues at coordinate 70,615 of NW_022262996.1, read as the reverse complement.
GGGATGACCACAGATCTTCTCTGTTCAGTGAGTCCACCAGATCAGAGGCAGTAGGGATGACCACAGATGTTCTCTTGATAAGTGAGTGAATTGGACCATTTTCCTGTCGAAATGTAACGAGTACTTTTGGGTGTCAGAGAAAATGTGCGGAGTAAAAAGTATATTATTTTATTTAGGAATGTAGTGAAGTAAAAGTCAAAGTTGGCAATAATATAAACAGTACAGTACAGATACACAAAACAATGACTTATTAAGTAGTACTTTAAAGTGTATTTACTTAAAAGTACTTCACATCACTGTTGACTTATTATGGACTTGCTATCTACTGTACATATGCAGGTAAACATGCCAAAATTAACACAGTGTGTATTTATTAACGTATCAAGATAACAAGGTAACTAACTTATGAGACGTGAAGAGTCAACATTTCATTCTGAAGTCAGAGTTTATTTCACTTGCTTCAGCTCACATAATCAATGTCATTGATTTCATGACATTTTTCATTTTGTTTTTACCCCCCACCCATCCCCCAAGTTATGATGTTGTAATTCTACACATTTTGCAATGGGGTGTAGAGAAAATGCTGTAAGTTTAAAGCAAGTTTGCTGAAATTCGTAACATTTTGCCATAGGATGGAGGGAGATGTTTACAGTTGTTACTGTAATATCTGAGTGAAATTGACTAACAAAATCAATGGGGGAGGCCCCAGGTGGTAATTTGGCCATGATTACTACAAGTTTAAATAGCTGGCTACTAGACTAATTTACCAAGCTAAAAAATGCTCGCTGACATGGGCTAACTGAGTGACTATCAGTGATTGAAATAACGAGAAAAACTGCAATGTGCAAACGAATTTGAAATTGTACATTGTGTATTCTACTAGTCTAACTCGCAACCGTAAACAACAGACGGGAGGGGAGTTCCCGGGGGAGGTCCCCGTCCCTGGCCTAGTCATTACTGTTCTACGGAGTTCAACAGATGAGGCGGGGAGGCCACACCAGGTGACCAACCGACAGTGAAGCCTACGCGTTAGATAATCTTCGCGCAGGTCTGTGCTGTCCATGTGACTCTGGAGCGCGGTGTGTGTTTGTGTGCGTGTTATCCGCTTACAGGGGCTCTCAACGCAAAGCCCCTGTCATCTTACTCGCGTTGCTGCTTGCTCATTCCCGATGTGCCAACTGGAGAGAGAAGAGAAGCGACGTTAGTTGTTTGAACCGTTAAGGGGAAAACGTTAGGAGAGCCATGGCGAACCCAGGACAAAAAGTGGTGCTAATCACCGGTTGCTCCTCCGGGATCGGACTAAGGATGGCGGTGATGCTCGCTAAGGACGAGAAACAGCGCTATCACGGTAAGAGAGTAACCTCCAGGGCCTTCAGGAAGTATTCACGCACCCTTTGACTTGTTCCACATGTTGTGTTACAGCCTGCATTTAAAATGTATACCGTTTAGATGTTTGGTCACTGGCCTACACACAATATCCCATCGTGTCAAAGTGGAATTATGGATTTTTAAATTGTTACAAATTAATACAAAAAAAGTGAAAAGATGAAGAGTTTTGGGTCAATAAGTGTTCAGTCCCTTTGTTACATCAACCCTAAATAAATTCAGGAGTAAAAATGTACTTAACAAGTCACATAATAAGTTGCATGGACTCACTCTGTGTGCAATAATAGTGTTTAAACATGATTTTTTTTTAAATAAATCCCTCATTACCTGTAAAGTCCCTCAGTCGAGCAGTGAATTTCAAACACAGATTCAACTACAAATGAATTCACCCTTCAGCAGGACAATAACCGATACAAATGAATTCACCCTTTCAGCAGGACAATAACCGATACAAATGAATTCACCCTTCAGCAGGACAATAACCGATACAAATGAATTCACCTTTCAGCAGGACCATAACCGATACAAATGAATTCACCCTTTCAGCAGGACCATAACCGATACAAATGAATTCACCTTTCAGCAGGACCATAACCGATACAAATGAATTCACCTTTCAGCAGGACAATAACCGATACAAATGAATTCACCCTTTCAGCAGGACCATAACCGATACAAATGAATTCACCTTTCAGCAGGACCATAACCGATACAAATGAATTCACCTTTCAGCAGGACAATAACCGATACAAATGAATTCACCTTTCAGCAGGACAATAACCGATACAAATGAATTCACCTTTCAGCAGGACAATAACCGATACAAATGAATTCACCCTTCAGCAGGACAATAACTGATACAAATGAATTCACCTTTCAGAAGGACAATAACCGATAGCCAAGGCCAAATCTACACTGGATTTGTTTCCCAAGAAGACAGGGAATGATGCTGAGTGGCTGAATCACAGTTTCCACTTAAACCTATGGCAGAACCTGAAAACGGTTGCCTAGCAATGACCATAAACCAATTTGACAGCACTTGAAGAATTTAGAAAAGAATAATGTGCAAAAATGTTGCACAATCCAGGCATGGAAAGCTCTTAGAGATTTACCCTGAAACACTCCCAGCTGTAATCGCTGACAAAGATGCTTCGACAAAGTGTTGATCAGGGGTGAGAATAATTATGTAAATGAGATGTTTCTGTGTTAAATTTTCGATAAATATGCAACATTTTTCTCAAAACATGTTTTCACTTTGTGACTATGGCGTATTGTGTGTAAATGGGTGAGCGAAAAAAAAAAGATTGAACCCATTTTGAGTTCAGGCTGTAACACAGAAAAGTGTGTGTGTGTGTGTGTGTGTGTGTGTGTGTGTGTGTGTGTGTGTGTGTGTGGTGTACAGCAGCCTAATGGTGACGATGCTGTTGGTAGGTTATTAAGTCCAAATAGTCCAATATATTGGGTTATAAAAACCTGTAGTCTATGATTTATCTCCATAAAAAACATGATTTATGGTTAAAAGTAGTGCACTATGTAGGGAATAGGGTGGACTATGTAGGGAATAGGGTGGACTATGTAGGGAATAGGGTGCACTATGTAGGGAATAGGGTGCACTATGTAGGGAATAGGGTGCACTATGTAGGGAATAGGGTGCACTATGTAGGGAATAGGGTGCACTATGTAGGGAATAGGGTGCACTATGTAGGGAATAGGGTGCACTGTGTAGGGAATAGGGTGCACTATGTAGGGAATAGGGTGCACTATGTAGGGAATAGGGTGCACTATGTAGGGAATAGGGTGCACTATGTAGGGAATAGGTTGCACTATGTAGGGAATAGGGTGCAATGTGACACTTACACAGCAGGTTAACACTTACACAGCAGGTTAACACTTACACAGCAGGTTCCAACACTTACACAGCAGGTTCCAACACTTACACAGCAGGTCAACACTTACACAGCAGGTCAACACTTACACAGCAGGTCAACACTTACACAGCAGGTCAACACTTACACAGCAGGTCAACACTTACACAGCAGGTTCCAACACTTACACAGCAGGTTTCAGCACAGTACCAGTCAACAGTTTGGACACACCTACTCATTCCAGGGTTTTTCTTTATTTTTTACTATTTTCTACATTGTAGAATAATAGTGAAGACATCAAAACTATGAAATAACACATATGGAATCATGTAGTAACCAAAAAAGTGTTAAACAAATCAAAATATATTTTCTGTTTGAGATTCTTCAAATTAGCCACCCGTTGCCTTGATGACAGCTTTGCACACTCTTAACCTTCTGGAAGTGTCTGTGCGTGGAAACGTTCTGCTTTACTCCAACCCCTGCTAAAGACTCACATACACATCAACTACATAGCAGGTTATAACACTGGTACACAACACACATCAACTACATAGCAGGTTATAACACTGGTAAACAACATACATCAACTACATAGCAGGTTATAACACTGGTAAACAACATACATCAACTACATAGCAGGTTATAACACTGGTAAACAACATACATCAACTACATAGCAGGTTATAACACAGGTACACAACATACTAGAGGTAGACCGATTATGATTTTTCAACGCCAATACTGATTATTGGAGGACCAAAAAGCCGATAGCGATTAATCGGCCAATTTTTATATTTTATTTGTAATAATGACAATTACAACAATACTGAATGAACACTTATTTGAACTTAATATAATACACCAATAAAATCTATTTAGCCTCAAATAAATAATGAAACTTTAAATGTGGTTTTTAAATAATGCAAAAACAAAGTTTTGGAGAAGAAAGTAAAAGTGCAATATGTGCCATGTAAGAAAGCTAACGTTTAAGTTCCTTGCTCAGAACATGAGAACATATGAAAGCTGGTGGTTCCTTTTAACATGAGTCTTCAATATTCCCAGGTAAGAAGTTTTAGGTTGTAGTTATTATAAGAATTATATGATTATTTCTCTCTATACGATTTGTACTTTGACTATTGGATGTTCTTATAGGCACTATAGTATTGCCAGTGTAACAGTATAGCTTCCGTCCCTCTCCTCACCCCTACCTGGGCTCGAACCAGGAACACATCGACAACAGCCACCCTCGAAGCAGCGTTACCCATGCAGAGCAAGGGGAACAACCACTCCAAGTCTCAGAGCGAGTGACGATTGAAACGCTATTAGCACGCACCCCGCTAACTAGCTAGCCATTTCACATCGGTTACACCAGCCTAATCTCGGGAGTTGATTGGCTTGAAGTCATAAACAGCGCAATGCTTGAAGCATTGTGAAGAGCTGCTGGCAAAACGCATGAAATTGCTGTTTGAATGAATGCTTATGAGCCTGCTGCTGCCTACCATCGTTCAGTCAGACTGCTCTATTAAATCATAGACTTAATTATAACATAATAACACACAGAAATACGAGCCTTTAGGTCATTAATATGGTCGAATCCGGAAACTATCATTTCGAAAACAAAACGTTTATTCTTTCAGTGAAATACGGAACCGTTCCGTATTTTATCTAACGGGTGGCATCCATAAGTCTAAATATTCCTGTTACGTTGCACAACCTTCAATGTTATGTCATAATTACGTAAAATTCTGGCAAATTAGTTCGCAACGTGCCAGGCGGCCCAAACATATATCCTGACTCTGCGTGCAATGAACGCAAGAGAAGTGAAACAATTTCACCTGGTTAATATTGCCTGCTAACCTGGATTTCTTTTAGCTAAATATGCAGGTTTAAAAATATATACTTGTGTATTGATTTAAATAAAGGCATTGATGTTTATGGTTAGGTACACATTGGAGCAACGACAGTCCTTTTTCGCAAATGCCATCGATTATATGCAACGCAGGACACGCTAGATAAACTAGTAATATCATCAACCATGTGTAGTTAACTAGTGATTATGATTGATTGATTGTTTTTTAAAAGATAAGGTTAATGCTAGCTAACAACTTACCTTGGCTTCTTACTGCATTTGCGTAACAGGCAGTCTCCTCGTGAGGCAGGTGGTTAGAGCGTTGGACTAGTTAACCGTAAGGTTGCAAGATTGAATCCCTGAGCTGACAAGGTAAATATCTGTCGTTCTGCCCCTGAACAGGCAGTTGACCCACTGTTCCTAGGCCGTCATTGTAAATAAGAATTTGTTCTTACCTGACTTAGTTAAATGAAGAAAAAATAAATAAATAAATAATAATAATAATAAAAAAATGGCCAAATCGGTGTCGAAAACTACCCTAATTAATCGGCCATTCTGATTAATCGGTCGACCTCTACAACATACATCACTTACATAGCAGATTATAACACATAGCATGGTTACATGATTGTCTGTCTGCAGTCTGGGCTATGTAAGGCTCTGTGTACGTAAGAGTGTGTCTGCAGTCTGGGCTATGTAAGGCTCTGTGTACGTAAGAGTGTGTACGTAAGAGTGTGTACGTAAGAGTGTGTACATAAGAGTGTGTACATAAGAGTGTGTCTGCAGTCTGGGCTATGTAAGGCTTTGTGTACGTAAGAGTGTGTACGTAAGAGTGTGTCTGCAGTCTGGGCTATGTAAGGCTTTGTGTACGTAAGAGTGTGTACGTAAGAGTGTGTCTGCAGTCTGGGCTATGTAAGGCTCTGTGTATGTAAGAGTGTGTGTGTGTAAGTTACACATCATGGTTATTATGTCTCATCCCTGCTTAACCTGAGACCAATCAGTAAGAGTAGTAGCATTACCACTGCTCTCAGTGTCCTAATGCCTGGTGGATAATACCTAAACCTCCAGGAGGGGCCCTGCCTGGGCCGCTTACTGCCCCACTTAGAGGCCTCATCCTGGGCCGCGGGCGAGCCAGAGGGTGGGGTGGGATGGGTATTCTTGGTGCTGTCGGGTGAGTGCTAACGCTAAGCTAGCCCCATAATAAGATCAGCCCACAGTGCCAGGGCTAAATCAGACAGCAGACACGTGAGGTACAGGTAGTTCAGGGCCGTCTGGCTGCTATCTATAGAATAGTATAACACAGTGTTTTTAATCCTGGTTCTGAGGGGCGAACATGTTTATGTTTTAATCCTTAACACTATTCAGTTGAATCCCACTAATCAACACATCGTTAAACCTTTCATTAGTGGAATCAGGTGTTACTCAGAACCATGTGGTATAAGGTAGGGACATATAGATGTATAGAGTAGTATAGGATACTCAGAACCATGTGGTATAAGGTAGGGACATATAGATGTATAGAGTAGTATAGGATACTCAGAACCATGTGGTATAAGGTAGGGACATATAGATGTATAGAGTAGTATAGGATACTCAGAACCATGTGGTATAAGGTAGGGACATATAGATGTATAGAGTAGTATAGGATAGTACAGGATACTCAGAACCATGTGGGGCATATTAAACCTGTACAGGGTTAATTGTTATGTATATAGTAGTATAGGATACTCAGAACCATGTGGAATATATTAACCTGTATAGGGCTAATTGTTATGTATATAGTAGTATAGGATATTATAGGATACTCAGAACCATGTGATACACACAGTTAGATGTAGACCAGCGGTACGCAACCTGTGGTCCGTGGACTGGCGCCGGCCCCTGGGATGATACTGAGCGGTCCATCAGATAGTTAACTGACAGTGATTTAGTTATACGGGGCGGCAGGTACTGCCGGTTCGAATCCCGGGGTCTGACGGGACCCATGAGTTGCTGGAATCAAATCCCAGATGCCATTGCCTGTCGTTGTGCCCTTGAGCAAGGCACTTAAAACCCCCACAACTGCTCCACGGGCGCCCAGTGTGGCAGCCCCCTGCTCCAACCTCTCCAACCTGTATACAGGTGTCCTATCTTAATTTGATCACTCTGTTTTCGCAGAGAATTTTCCTGCACTGCAGAAAATTCTTAATTTGATATTTTTGGGGGGCTTCTAAAGTTCGTAATTTCCACTGTAAAATCTCTGAATGTATCAACTCCTACAAACATGTCTATTAATCATAATCCACATAATAATTCAAATGTCCTGTTGCTGCAGGATTGTTTTCCTGCTGTGAGAAACTAGTCAAATTAAAATGTAACATCTTTTTGTGTCTTTCAGAGGGGTTGGGATAAAGTGGGTTGGTGAATGGTGGTGAATGGTGAATAAAAGGATCGCCATAATTTGATGTAGCTAAACGGTCCTTGGACATCAACTCATCCTCCTTCCTTCTCTCTAACCTTAAGGCTACCTGCCTATTACCTTCTCCCTGAATGAACTGTCATATGAACAGCATAATGTGCTACAAGTAGAGACCGACCTGGAAAAGGTCTCCATAAAGAGGGAGAGGGGAGAGGGGGAAGGTCTCCATAAAGAGGGAGAGGGGAGAGGGGAAAGGTCTCCATAAAGAAGGAGAGGGGGAAGGTCTCCATAAAGAGGGAGAGGGGAGAGGGGGAAGGTCTCCATAAAGAGGGAGAGGGGGAAGGTCTCCATAAAGAAGGAGAGGGGGAAGGTCTCCATAAAGAGGGAGAGGGGGAAGGTCTCCATAAAGAAGGAGAGGGGGAAGGTCTCCATAAAGAGGGAGAGGGGAGAGGGGGGAGGTCTCCATAAAGAAGGGGAGGGGAGAGGGGGAAGGTCTCCATGAAGAGGGAGAGGGGAGAGGGGGGAGGTCTCCATGAAGAGGGAGAGGGGAGAGGGGGGATGTCTCCATAAAGAGGGAGAGGGGAGAGGTCTCCATAAAGGGGGAGAGGGGGGAGGTCTCCATAAAGAGGGAGAGGGGAGAGGGGGGAGGTCTCCATAAAGAGGGGAGAGGGGGGAGGTCTCCATAAAGAGGGAGAGGGGGAAGGTCTCCATAAAGAAGGAGGGGGGGAGGTCTCCATAAAGAAGGAGAGGGAGAAGGTCTCCATAAAGAAGGAGAGGGAGAAGGTCTCCATAAAGAAGGAGAGGGGGAAGGTCTCCATAAAGAGGGAGAGGGAGAAGGTCTCCATAAAGAGGGAGAGGGGAGAGGGGGAAGGTCTCCATAAAGAGGGAGAGGGGGAAGGTCTCCATAAAGAAGGAGAGGGGGAAGGTCTCCATAAAGAAGGAGAGGGAGAAGGTCTCCATAAAGAAGGAGAGGGAGAAGGTCTCCATAAAGAGGGAGAGGGGAGAGGGGGAAGGTCTCCATAAAGAGGGAGAGGGGGAAGGTCTCCATAAAGAAGGAGAGGGGGAAGGTCTCCATAAAGAAGGAGAGGGGGAAGGTCTCCATAAAGAAGGAGAGGGGGAAGGTCTCCATAAAGAGGGAGAGGGGGAAGGTTTCCATAAAGAAGGAGAGGGGAGGGAGAAGGAAGGAAAGGGGGAGGGAGAAGGAAGGAGAGGGGGAGGGAGAAGGAAGGAGAGGGGGAGGGAGAAGGAAGGAGAGGGGGAGGGAGAAGGAAGGAAAGGGAGGGAGGAGGAGGGGGAGGGGGAAGGAAGGAGGAGGGGGGAGGGAGAAGGAAGGAGAGGAGGAGGGAGAAGGAAGGAGAGGGGGAGGGAGAAGGAAGGAAAGGGAGGGAGGAGGAGGAGGGGGGAGGGGGAAGGAAGGAGAGGAGAGAGGTGAGAAATAGCTACAAAGATTAACAATAGTAAATTCAGTCCTTTGGGAATATGATTATTATTATTATTATTATTATTATTATCATAATGTCTTATAGAATGTTTCCCCCCTGCTCTTTCCTCTCCTCACCTCTCAACATACACATTCCACACAAACACACACACAATAGTAAACCCCACCCACCCACACTCACACAAATAATATAAACATTCCATACTCGAACATGCACTTACATGCAGGGTTTGTAACTTCTGTCTAACACCAATGTATTACACACACTTAAGTGCTCAATTTCTGTTTACTCATTATCAGGTTTAATCCAGTGAACTCTGTTTGACCCTTCTCTCTCTCTCTCTCTCTCCCTCTCTCTCCCTCTCTCTCCTCTCTCTCTCTCCCTCTCCCCTCTCTCTCCCTCCCAATCTCTCCCTCTCCCCTCTCCTCTCTCTCCCACCCCCTCTCTCTGTCCCACCCCCTCTCCATCTCCTCTCCTCTCTCCCACCCCCTCTCCTCTCTCCTCTCCTCTCTCCCACCCCCTCTCCTCTCCTCTCTCCACCCCCTCTCCTCTCTCCTCTCCTCTCTCCCTCCCCCTCTCCTCTCTCTCTCCCCTCTCTCTCTCCAGTCATTGCCACCATGCGAGACCTGAAGCGTAAAGACAAGCTGGTGGAGGCAGCAGGTGATGCGTATGGGAAGAGCCTCTCTCTAGCTGTGTTGGACGTGTGTACGGACGAGTCAGTCAAACAGTGTATCGACGGAATCAAGAACAGACATGTCGACGTACTCAGTAAGGAACAACCTACTATTACACAGTACTCAGTAAGGAACAACCTATTACACAGTACTCAGTAAGGAACAACCTATTACACAGTACTCAGTAAGGAACAACCTACTATTACACAGTACTCAGTAAGGAACAACCTATTACACAGTACTCAGTAAGGAACAACCTATTACACAGTACTCAGTAAGGAACAACCTATTACACAGTACTCAGTAAGGAACAACCTATTACACAGTACTCAGTAAGGAACAACCTATTACACAGTACTCAGTAAGGAACAACCTATTATACAGTACTCAGTAAGGAACAACCTATTACACAGTACTCAGTAAGGAACAACCTATTACACAGTACTCAGTAAGGAACAACCTATTACACAGTACTCAGGAAGGAACAACCTATTACACAGTACTCAGTAAGGAACAAGCTACTACACAGTACTCAGGAAGGAACAACCTGTGTGATCTATGGACTTCTCTGAAGGCGTCCCAAATGGCACCCTATTCTCTACGTTCTCAGTAAGGAACAACCTGTGTGATCTATGGACTTCTCTGAAGGCGTCCCAAATGGCACCCTATTCTCTACGTTCTCAGGAAGGAACAACCTGTGTGATCTATGGACTTCTCTGAAGGCGTCCCAAATGGCACCCTATTCTCTACGTTCTCAGTAAGGAACAACCTGTGTGATCTATGGACTTCTCTGAAGGCGTCCCAAATGGCACCCTATTCTCTACGTTCTCAGGAAGGAACAACCTGTGTGATCTATGGACTTCTCTGAAGGCGTCCCAAATGGCACCCTATTCTCTACGTTCTCAGGAAGGAACAACCTTTGTTTTTATGACGCAAGGCAACACTTCTGTCATAACAAAAATCTATAAACCAGAGCCATCTAGGACACTGTCAACGTCTAAAATACTATGCACTGTCGTAGGTTCTCAACTATACTACTATTACACACGTCTATTCAACGTCTAAAATACTATGCACTGTCGTAGGTTCTCAACTATACTACTATTACACACGTCTATTCAACGTCTAAAATACTATGTACTGTCGTAGGTTCTCAACTATACTACTATTACACACGTCTATTCAACGTCTAAAATACTATGTACTGTTGTAGGTTCTCAACTATACTACTATTACACACGTCTATTCAACGTCTAAAATACTATGTACTGTTGTAGGTTCTCAACTATACTACTATTACACACGTCTATTCAACGTCTAAAATACTATGTACTGTTGTAGGTTCTCAACTATACTACACATATCTCCCTCCATCCTGACTTTAACCATTAGGGATAAACCATGCAAAACGGACCTCAGTTCAGATCATAGTTCATTGAGAGACTGGAGAGGCCACAGTAAAACTGACCTCGGTTCAGGGGCCATATGTATGAAGCGTCTCAGACTAGGAGTGCTGATCTAGGATCAGGTCTTATTCATTGTGTTCTATTGGATTGGTGGAGTGTTGGAGTATTGGAGTGTTGGAGTGTTTGAGTGGTGGAGTGTTGGACTGTTGAAGTTTTGGAGTGTTGGAGTGGTGGAGTGTTGGACTGGTGGAGTGTTGGAGTGGTGGAGTGTTGGAGTGGTGGAGTGGTGGAGTGTTGGAGTGTTGGACTGGTGGAGTGTTGGAGTGGTGGAGTGGTGGAGTGTTGGACTGGTGGAGTGTTGGAGTGTTGGAGTGATGGAGTGGTGGAGTGGTGGAGTGGTGGAGTGGTGGAGTGGTGGACTGGTGGAGTGTTGGAGTGGTGGAGTGTTGGAGTGGTGGAGTGGTGGAGTGTTGGAGTGTTGGAGTGTTGGAGTGGTGGAGTGGTGGAGTGTTGGAGTGTTGGAGTGTTGGACTGGTGGAGTGGTGGAGTGTTGGAGTGTTGGAGTGGTGGAGTGGTGGAGTGTTGGAGTGGTGGAGTGGTGGAGTGGTGGAGTGGTGGAGTGGGCCCCTGGCCCCTGGCCCCTGGCTATCCATAAAGAAAAAATACATGTTGCCATCTGCTTTGCTTAAAATAAGGAATTTGAAATGATTTATACTTTTACTTTTGATACTTAAGTCTATTTAAAACCAAATACTTTTAGACTTTTACTCCAGTAGTATTTTACTGGGTGTCTTTCACTTTTACTTGAGTCCTTTTCTATTAAGGTATCTTTACTTTTACTCAAGTATGACAACTGGGTACTTTATCCGCCACTGCAACTACTATTTGAGAAGGTCCGGTCACACACATTTCCTAGGTGGCAAAGGTCCTAGGTGACAAAGGTCCTAGGTGGCAAAGGTCCTAGGTGGCAAAGGGATATTGTCATTCATCAGCCTGGTGCATTCTACTAGTACAACTCACAACAGCAGTAAGTTGAAAGCCTGACTGAGTTCCTAAAAAGTAGGGACCCCGCGGTCCGTATTTACCCTTTTCTGGACCCGGATCTGAACCGCGGTCCGCTAGTTGAGTATGGCTGATATGTACTATACAGGCCCTGGTCAGAGACTGGGCTAAAGCCTGGTTATAACTCAGTGTAGTGAGAGACTGGGATAAAGCCTGGTTATAACTCAGTGTAGTGAGAAACTGGGATAAAGCCTGGTTATAACTCAGTGTAGTGAGAGACCGGGATAAAGCCTGGTTATAACTCCGTGTAGTGAGAGACTGGGATAAAGCCTGGTTATAACTCAGTGTAGTGAGAGACTGGGATAAAGCCTGGTTATAACTCAGTGTAGTGAGAGACTGGGATAAAGCCTGGTTATAACTCAGTGTAGTGAGAGACTGGGATAAAGCCTGGTTATAACTCAGTGTAGTGAGAGACTGGGATAAAGCCTGGTTATAACTCAGTGTAGTGAGAGACTGGGATAAAGCCTTAGGTTATACTGCCACCCGGTGGTGACTACTGGAACACAACTGAAGAGACGAGTGCTCTGATCACCTATGTGAACAGGGGTGTCACTCTTTCCTTCTGGTTTCCCTATTCCTTCCTCTCTCTTCTCCCTCCCCCTCTCTACCTCTTTTCTCTCTCTCCTCCCCCTCCCTCTCACCTCTCTCCTCCCCCTCCCTCTCCCTCTCACCTCTCCCTCCCCCTCCCTCTCCCTCTCACCTCTCTCCTCCCTCTCCCTCTCACCTCTCTCCTCCCTCTCCCTCTCACCTCTCTCCTCCCCCTCCCTCTCCCTCTCACCTCTCTCCTCCCCCTCCCTCTCCCTCTCACCTCTCTCCTCCCTCTCACCTCTCTCCTCCCTCTCCCTCTCACCTCTCTCCTCCCCCTCCCTCTCACCTCTCTCCTTCTCCTCCCCCTCCCTCTCCCTCTCACCTCTCTCCTCCCTCTCCCTCTCACCTCTCTCCTCCCTCTCCCCTCTCACCTCTCTCCTCCCTCTCCCTCTCACCTCTCCCCTCCCTCTCCCTCTCACCTCTCTCCTCCCCCTCCCTCTCCCTCTCACCTCTCTCCTCTCCCTCTCACCTCTCTCCTCCCCCTCCCTCTCACCTCTCTCCTCCTCTTCTCCCTCGTCCCTCTCACCTCTCTCCTCCCTCTCCCCTCTCACCTCTCTCCTCCCCCTCCCTCTCCCTCTCACCTCTCTCCTCCCTCTCCCTCTCACCTCTCGCCATCCCCCTCCCTCTCCCTCTCACCTCTCTCCTCCCCCTCCCTCTCACCTCTCTCCTCCCCCTCCCTCACCTCTCTCCTCCCCCCCTCCCTCTCACCTCTCTCCTCCCCCTCCCTCTCCCCTCCGCACGCTCTCTCCTCACCCTCCCTCTCACCTCTCTCCTCCCTCTCACCTCTCTCCTCCCCTCCCTCTCACCTCTCTCCTCTCTCCTCCCTCTCCCTCTCACCTCTCTCCTCCCCCTCCCTCTCCCTCTCAACCTCTCGCCTCCCCCTCCCGCTCACAGCTCTCCTCCCCCTCCCTCTCCCTCTCACCTCTCTCCTCCCTCTCCCTCTCACCCTCTCTCCTCCCTCCCTCTCCTCTCCCTCTCACCTCTCTCCTCTCCCTCTCACCTCTCTCCTCCCCCTCCCTCTCCCTCTCACCTCTCTCCTCCCCCTCCCACCTCTCTCCTCCCCTCCCTCTCACCTCTCCCTCCTCTCACCTCTCGCCCTCCCCCTCCTCTCCCTCTCACCTCTCTCCTCCTCTCCCTCTCACCTCTCTCCTCCCCCTCCCTCCTCCCTCTCACCTCTCTCCTCCCTCTCCCTCTCACCTCTCTCCTCCCCCTCCCTCTCCCTCCCTCTCACCTCTCTCCTTCCCCCTCCCTCTCACCTCTCTCCTCCCCCTCCCTCACCTCTCTCCCTCCCCCTCCCACCTCTCTCCTCCCTCTCCCTCTCACCTCTCTCCTCCCTCTCCCCCTCTCCCTCTCACCTCTCTCCTCCCCCTCCCTCTCCCTCTCACCTCTCTCCTCCCCCCTCCCTCTCCCTCTCACCTCTCTCCTCCCCCTCCCTCTCCCTCTCACCTCCTCTCTCCTCCCCCTCCCACTTCTCTCCTCCCTCTCCCTCTCCACCTCTCTCCTCCCCCTCCCTCTCCCTCTCACACCTCTCTCTCCCTCTCCTTCTCCCATCTTCTCCTCTCCCACCTCCTCTCTCTCCCCCTCCTCCCATCCACTCCTCCCCTCCTCCCATCCCACTCCCTCCCCCTCCTCCCATCCACTCCCTCCCACTCCTCCCATCCACTCCCTCCCACTCCTCCCATCCACTCCCTCCCATCTCTCTCTCCCCCTCCTTCTCCCATCCTCCTCCCTCCCCTCCCACCTCTCCTCTCCCTCCTCCTCCTCTCTCCTCTCTCTCTAGTTAATAATGCAGGTATAGGTCTGGTGGGACCGGTGGAAAGCATCAGTATAGCTGAGATGAAGAGTGTGTTTGAGACCAACTTCTTCGGTGTGATCCGGATGATCAAGGAGGTGATGCCAGATATGAAGAAGAGGAAGGGAGGACACATCATAGTGGTCAGCAGTGTCATGGGACTACAGGGTACGGAACTATGCTTTATTGATTGATTGGTTGATTGATTGGCTGATTGGCTGATTGGCTGATGTGAAAAAGAGGAGGAGATACACATCATAGTGGTCCAAGCGATATGTGGCAAATGTGATATGTTCACTTTTTAATAAAAGCACGGAACTCGGTACCACTTGTACAGTTTGAGGCCCTGAACATTTTCAGATATGGAGGCATTGCAAAAAACGCCTCCTGGCGGCTGTGGCGGCCATTTTATATTCTGCCACAGCCGGACAGTGTGTTTTCCTGTCCTATCTGCTGAACCAGACATGAATACACAGAAAAGGTGATGTCTAAATCTATGTTTTGATGGTGAAGGATGACAATGGTTCCGTGTACAACATCATAAACGGATCAGAATATGATATAATGGTAGACTTTTATGTAATGGTGAAGCCATGTGAAGAAATTCAATGTAAATCGCCTGTTTCGTAGAATATTATGTCTGTTGTTCATTTGAAAATTGGATGAAACTAATTTCTTTATGGTTTTTTTTTACATAATGCTTGTCAGCAGATGTGGTAGTAGTTGGGATCCTGATGAAATACTGCTCTCTGATCTCAGGTGTCGTGTTTAATGACGTGTATGCTGCCTCGAAGTTTGCCATGGAAGGGTTTGTGAGTGTCTGGCTGTACAGCTGCTCAAGTTTAACGTCACGTGAGTCTCTCTAACACAGCTTCTCCCATCCACTCCCTCCCACCTCTCTCTCCCCCCTCCTTCTCCCATCCACTCCCTCCCACCTCTCTCTCCCCCCTCCTTCTCCCATCCACTCCTCCACCTCTCTCTCCCCCCTCCTTCTCCCATCCACTCCCTCCCACCTCTCCCTCCCCCCTCCTTCTCCCATCCACTCCCTCCCACCTCTCTCTCCCCCCCTCCTTCTCCCATCCACTCTCTCCCCCCTCCTTCTCCCATCCTCCCTCCCCCCTCCTTCTCCCATCCAGCTCCCTCCCCCCCTCCTTCTCCCATCCACTCCCCTCCCCCCTCCTTCTCCCATCCACTCCCTCCCACCTCTCTCTCTCCCTCCTCTCTCCCATCCACTCTCTCCCACCAGTAGCTATGTTTTCCTAAATTAATGTCTTTATTTTTAATTTAATATGTATATTTTGTCGGGGCGGACCAATTAAAACATACGATTAAAAACATGATTTCTCTTCTCTTCTCCCCCTCTTTCTTTCTTTTCCCTCTCCCCTTTATTTTCCCTCTCCTTCTCCTCTTTATTTCCCTCTCCTTCTCCCCCTCTTTTCCTCTCCTTCTCCCCCTCTTTCTTTCCCTCTCCTTCTCCCTCTTTTCCCTCTCCTTCTCGCCCCTCTTTACCCTCTCCTTCTCCCCTCTTTCTTTTACCCTCTCCTTCTCCCCCTCTTTCTTTTCCCTCTCCTTCTCCCTCTTTTCCCTCTCCTTCTCCTTCTCCCTCTTTTCCCTCCTCCTCTTCTCCTTTCCTCTTCCCTCCTTCCCCCCTTTTCTTTTCCCTCTCCTTCTCCCCCCTCTTTATTTTCCCTCTCCTTCTCCCCCTCTTTCTTTTCCCTCTCCTTCTCCCCCTCTTTCTTTCCCTCTCCTTCTCCCCCTCTTTCTTTTCCCTCTCCTTCTCCCCCTCTTTCTTTTCCCTCTCCGTCTCCCCCCCTCCTTCTCCCCCTCTTTCTTTTCCCTCTCCGTCCTTCTTTCCCTCCTTCTCGTCCTCTCCCTCTTCCCTTTCTTTCTTTCTTTCTTTCTCTCCCTCCTCTCCCCTCTCCTCTCCCTCTTTTCTCTCCTCTCCCCTCTCCTCTCCTCTCCCTTCCCTCCTCTCCCCTCTCCTCTCCTCTCCCTTCCCTCCTCTCCCCTCTCCTCTCCCTCCTCTCCCTCTCCTCTCCTCTCCTCTCCCTCCTCTCCCTCCTCCTAGTATGTCTATGATAGAGCCAGGCCCGGTCCATACAGAGTTTGAATCGAAGATGATTCAGGACGTCCGTCAGAAAGAGTTCCCTGGGGCCGATGCCGATACCGTCAACTACTTTAAAAACGTCTACCTGCCCTCCTCTGTCGACATCTTTGAGACGCTAGGACAGACCCCTGATGACATCGCCAGGGTTAGTCCACCTGCCTGAGTGTGTGTCTGGCCTACTCTCTTTACTCTCTCTCTTCCCCCCCCTCTCTCTTTCTTTCTTTCTCTCCCTTTCCTCCCCCAGCAGTGCACTAACTAGTCTCTCTCTCCTTCTCTTCCTCCCCCAGCAGTGCACTAACTAGTCTCTCTCTCCTTCTCTTCCTCCCCCAGCAGTGCACTAACTAGTCTCTCTCTCCTTCTCTTCCTCCCCCAGCAGTGCACTAACTAGTCTCTCTCTCCTTCTCTTCCTCCCCCAGCAGTGCACTAACTAGTCTCTCTCTCCTTCTCTTCCTCCCCCAGCAGTGCACTAACTAGTCTCTCTCTCCTTCTCTTCCTCCCCCAGCAGTGCACTAACTAGTCTCTCTCTCCTTCTCTTCCTCCCCAGCAGTGCACTAACTAGTCTCTCTCTCCTTCTCTTCCTCCCCCAGCAGTGCACTAACTAGTCTCTCTCTCCTTCTCTTCCTCCCCCAGCAGTGCACTAACTAGTCTCTCTCTCCTTCTCTTCCTCCACCAGCAGTGCACTAACTAGTCTCTCTCTCCTTCTCTTCCTCCCCCAGCAGTGCACTAACTAGTCTCTCTCTCCTTCTCTTCCTCCCCCAGCAGTGCACTAACTAGTCTCTCTCACTCTCCTGTAGTGTACTAAGAAGGTGATTGAGCAGGGCAGTTCTGCACGGTTCCGGAACCTTACCAACCCGCTGTACACGCCCATCGTGGCACTGAAGTATGCAGAAGAGACGGGCGGCCTGTCGGTGCACGCCTTCTACCATATGTTGTTCAACCTGGGGCCCCTGATGCACGTCAGCATGAAGGCTATGCAGTACCTGACCTGTGGATGTCTACGCTCCAGGACCATCTCCCCTAACTAGACATGGACACACACACACACACACACACACACACACACGGGCACGCAGAGACAAGTGCCAGGCACACAGAGACACACACACACACACACACTAGTATGCAGTACCTGACCTGTGGATGTCTGCGCTCCAGAACCATCTCACCCAACACACACGGAGAGTCAAGACACACACTTTAAAGACAAACTCAAAACCCCCCCTGCAGTTTTAAAGTGTTCCTCCCTCTGTGAGCTGCCATACTTTGTATTGTTTGTTTTGATAGAAGCAGGACCTACAGAAGGTGAAATGTAACCTCTCTGTCTGTCTAACATAGTGTCTATACATACATAGTCTATCTTGTGTGTAATACATGTCATTTTGAATAGAATGGATCGGCTCTATTTTGACATTAAAAGCTCTTTCTACCTTCTTGAGAAGTCCCCGATTTATATTGGAACAACAATATCAAATCAAATGTATTTATATAGCCCTTAGTACATCAGCTGATATCTCAAAGTGCTGTACAGAAACCCAGCCTAAAACCCCAAACAGCAAGCAATGCAGGTGTAGAAGCACGGTGGCTAGGAAAA
Organism: Oncorhynchus kisutch; assembly: GCF_002021735.2. NCBI lineage: Eukaryota > Metazoa > Chordata > Actinopteri > Salmoniformes > Salmonidae > Oncorhynchus > Oncorhynchus kisutch. The sequence continues at coordinate 52,455 of NW_022262996.1, read as the reverse complement.
CATTCCGTTACTGTTGTCATGTTCCTTAATTATGGATTTATTATTCATAATAGATGTTTTGGTCGTTAAGATGTAATATATTTGTATGATTATTCAACCTGAAAGAAAAGACATCAGTGAAGTTGAGATGAATGCAATGTGTAGTCGCTCCGGTAAACCACAAGATGGCACTATCGACACGTAAATCAATTACAAACAGTTTGAGTGAAGACTGCTTTCTTTGATCAGTTTGGAACCGTGATTAACTGCCAAAATGGTCTTCAAGCCAATTCACATATGATCTGGGACTGGGTAAAATATAATTGTATCATGCCTAGTTAAATAAATGTTAAATAAAATATAAATCCTATTCAGAAAGAAAGATTAAATGAATTTGCGCAATATGCGCAGCCACGACGGTCTTGAGCGCACAGATCTGTATTCTCGCGGGAACAGCGCATATCTCGTTCTGTTAAAACAGGGCAAACAACAGCAGCAGCGGGCAACTTTCAAAATCAAGTGTGAAGGTAAAATCAAACTTTATCATTTTCTATAACGTTTCCAAATACAACAAACACGATTTAATAGTCGGATTATTTGTCCACGCTCACCCGATCAACATTGATTAGTCTATTGATCTAGCTAGCTTGCTAACTAGCCTTTTAGTAAACACGCTGTGGGCGCGCAAGATGGCGGTCAGTGCAGATCATTTGTTTTGGTAGTTGAAGGAATTATTGGATTTCTTTACCCAAATATGACCGTTTGGTAGTTCATTTCTACGGTGTTAGTTTGTTTACCAAAGTATTTGATTACTTTCTGCAAGTTTTCCACCTCTAAAAACTATGTTTTCGACACTACTAGCTCAAAAACTAGCTTGTAGAACGCACATGGAAACTTCCACGAACCAAAAGGAAAGAAATGGGGAGATCGTCAGATGGACAGTTAACCACAACATATGGTGTGGTTGAGGGCACTCCTCTTCAGAATGTAACTGTGGGGGAAAATACTCCAATGGGTGATGAAAGTGTGGTGAGTATGGACCACAATACTCACAACTTGAGCCCCTCTAGTCCCCAGCTCAGGCCTGTTACCTTACGACCCCGGCACTCCAGTCAAGCCCCAGGGGGAAAAGATGAGAGCCAAGAGGGTATGTCACTTATTGAGATGCAATTGTGGTAACAATATCTGGTTATCATATGACAACAACCACTCTGCAGGTGTAGCAGTTTTAAGAGGTGCATTTAAAGGGAAGGTCGTCAGTAGTAAGACTCACCACTCTGCAGGTGTAGCAGTTTTAAGAGGTGCATTTAAAGGGGGGGTCGTCAGTAGTAAGACTCACCACTCTGCAGGTGTAGCAGTTTTAAGAGGTGCATTTAAAGGGAAGGTCGTCGGTAGTAAGACTCACCACTCTGTACGTTGGTTCATTTTAACAGTACATTTCAACAGTGAAATGTTTTTATTAGGGAATATTTATGCATCCAACAACAAACAAAAGAACGGGATATTATTTCAAGAATTTGAAGAAGAGACTCATAGAGTTATAGGTGTATTTCAGGATATCAAAATGATCTTAGGTGGAGATTTTAATTCGGTATCTAATGTGATGATTGACACATACCCCCCTCCTAACAGCATTGTTAATCCTGAGTTTAATAACCGCCGTCTTGGATTAGTTGATGTTTGGAGATGTAAATGTCCTGATAAAAAGGACTTCACTTGGAGTAACAAGGACATGTTCAGACAGTCAACAATTGACTTCTGGTTGATTTCTAATTCATTAGATAATTCTGTAGTGAAGGTATCAATTGAACCATCAAGTCTTACTGATCATAAAGTTATATTCTCATCTTTAAATATTAATGGATCTGAAGTTAAATCGAACCGGAGTTATTGGAAACTCAATAGTAGACTGTTGGAAGATGATAATTTCAAGATGGATGACAAAGATATTATACAAGACAATTGGAAGAAAGCCCAACTATTTAAGTCTTATGGGAAATATTGGGAATTCAGGAAGTGTGAAATAAGACAAACAGCCATGAAGAGAGGTAAAGAAATTGCTGAACTTAAAAGATTGAGGGAAGATAAACTTACTAAGGAAATACTTTCTCTAATCTCTATGGAGGACCTTGATGAAGAGGGAAAGGCTCAGTTATTCTCTTTACAACTAGAAATGGATGAAGAGAAAGCAAAAGAGGCATTTGTAAGATCAAGAAGGAGATGGTTGGAGGAAGGTGGTGAAAAAATACAAAATAATTTTACAATTTAGAAAGAAAAAATTCTAAATGTACATCTTTTCATAAGCTTAATATAGATGGCACAGAAAATGAAAACCCAAAAGATGTTTCAAAATTCTATGGTAACCTTTATACCAGTCATGCCTGCCCTACTAACAACATATCTGCCTTTCTAGGACTCTGTCAAAGACTATGCAGAATGTATAGATGAAGACTTCCAAAAGTGATCAAATTATTTCTATCAATTAAATAAAAATTTAAAAAATGTATCAGCAAGTTAAAAGAACAAATCTCCAGGGAATGATGACATAATCAGTGAATTCTATCAATATTATCAGAAGGATATTATTGAATTTATGTTTCATGTTTTTAAGGAGGCATTTGATTTAGGGGTCCTGCCTGTTTCTATGACACAAGGCCTCATTTCTGTAATACCCAAACCAAACAAACATTCTATGATGTTAAGACAATTGGAGATTATTGAATTCATGTTTCATGTTTTTAAGGAGGCATTTGATTTAGGGGTCCTGCCTGTTTCTATGACACAAGGCCTCATTTCTGTAATTACCCAAACCAAACAAACATTCTATGATGTTAGACAATTGGAGACCAAATCACATGAATGAACAATGATGCAAAGATACTTGCATCCATCTTTTCAGAAAGACTTTTTTTTTTTTAAAAGGTCTTGACCAAATCATTGATGAAACCCAGTCTGGTTTTATGAAGGGCAGACATGTATGTAATAGTATTCTACTAGTATTGGACTTGATAGACGACAATGAGCACATTATGGAAGATAACTTTATTTTATTTGTAGATTTTACACGGCATTTGATACAGTTGAACATTATTTTCTTTTTGAGACTCTTCAATTTTTTGGTTTTGGTCAATATTTTCAAAATGTAATTAAGACACTTTACAATAATAGTAACAGCTCTGTTAAATTATCCCATGGAACTTTACAGAGATTCGATGTTAGACGTGGAATTAAACAAGGATGCCCAATTTTCTCCTTTCTTATTTTTATTGGTGACACAAGATATGGCACTTCGTATAAATAAGGATAGTTTTAGGGGTATTCGGATACAAGACAAAGAGATCAAATATTGACCAATTGGCTGACGACACCACCATTTAAAATCTAAAACAGATCATAATGAAGTCAGGAAAGCTGTTGAGGGTATTAATGCCTTCCACACATGTATCACGTTTATCTCTGAATATCAGGAAATGTGAATTATTTTTGTGGAAAAGATGTGACTTAAACTCAGTATGTAATATCCCTGTAAAAGATGTGATCACATATCTTGGTATTACAGTTAGCAAAGATCAGAAAGAAATCTAATTTTCTCTCCTTTTGTAGAGGACATTGGAAAGAGATTTAACTCCTGGTTATTAAGAGATCTTTATCTGGGCGTGTACCTTTATCACAGTCTGAAGGTCCAGATGAGTTCATACCTCCCTTGCCTTGGATGTTCCTCTGTCAGTAACTACAGTGGTTGATACTAAATGATTTAACTTCATATGGAGGAATAAAGCTCATTATTTTAGAAAAGCGGTTAAATGTATCACCCAAGGTGAGGGAGGGTTGAATACTCTGGATTGTAAAACCTCTAATATAATATTTAAGATTAAATGGATACAAAACTATTTAAGAAATAAGGATTGCATTTGGAATATCATCCCTAATTTAATATTCCAACAGATTGGTGGTCTAGAAGTCTTACTAAAATGCAACGTTGATTTGGGTAAAATCCCTATTAAGCTACAAACTTTCATTAACAAGTACTTCTAACTTGGAACCTCATGTACAAACACAATGTTTCCCTACATAGGTATACAATCTGGAACAATAAAGACATAAAATACAAAAACATCTTTATTGTTCCAGAACTGGTTTGACAACAACATTATTTGGGTGAAAAATTATTGAATAATGATGGACAACTATATGATTATCCAGAACTTATTAGAACACTCAATGTTACATTCACTCCTGAGGAGTATCAAATTGTTGTTAGAGCTGTCCCTAAAGGTGCTGTTAGAGCTGTCCCTAAAGGTGCTGTTAGAGCTGTCCCTAAAGGTGCTGTTAGAGCTGTCCCTAAAGGTGCTGTTAGAGCTGTCCCTAAAGGTGCTGTTAGAGCGGTCCCTAAAGGTGCTGTTAGAGCGGTCCCTAAAGGTGCTGTTAGAGCGGTCCCTAAAGGTGCTGTTAGAGCGGTCCCTAAAGGTGCTGTTAGAGCGGTCCCTAAAGGTGCTGTTAGAGCGGTCCCTAAAGGTGTTGTTAGAGCTGTCCCTAAAGGTGTTGTTAGAGCGGTCCCTAAAGGTGCTGTTAGAGCGGTCCCTAAAGGTGTTGTTAGAGCTGTCCCTAAAGGTGCTATTCTTCTTTTAGGAGAGTATAACAACACTCCAAGTGCAACTGTTGAGGGTTTTGTAGCCTCAATACAACTAGAAGACCTATAAATTTAATAATATGTATATATTTATTTATTTTACCTTTATAGGCAAGTCAGTTAAGAACAAATTCTTATTTTCAATGAACTGTGGGTACTGTGGGTTAACTGCCTTGTTCAGGGGGAGAATGACAGATTTGTACCTTGTCAGCTCAGGGGTTTGAACTTGCAACCTTCCGGTTACTAGTCCAACGCTCTAACCACTAGGCTACCCTGCCGCCCCATATAAGGAAACTATGTCATGTAACTATGTCAATATGTTACTATTCCCTCTGCCAAAATGTACTGGAATGCAGCCCTAAGACAAGTGAACTGGAATGCAGCCCTAAGACAAGTGAACTGGAATGCAGCCCTAAGACAAGTGAACTGGAATGCAGCCCTAAGACAAGTGAACTGGAATGCAGCCCTAAGACAAGTGAACTGGAATGCAGCCCTAAGACAAGTGAACTGGAATGCAGCCCTAAGACAAGTGAACTGGAATGCAGCCCTAAGACAAGTGAACTGGAATGCAGCCCTAAGACAAGTGAACTGGAGCAAAGTTTCGTTGTTGTCTGGTAAATATTGTATATCTAATAAGGTGAAAGGAGTATCATACAAACTCATTCATAGAATCTACCCTGAAAATACCTTTATTATACACAGATTTAAAATAGCTATTGATAACAAATGTCTATTTTGTGGTTGTGACCCAGAGACTCTTGACCATTTTGTTTTGGGACTGTTCTTATGTCAGAAGATTTTGGAGTGAGTTAGAAGATTAATGGAATGTCATATTATTGTACCAATATAAATCAGGGACTTCTCAAGAAGGTAGAAAGAGCTTTTAATGTCAAAATAGAGCCGATCCATTCTATTCAAAATGACATGTATTACACACAAGATAGTATCTATACATACATAGTCTATGTTAGACAGACAGAGAGGTTACATTTCACCTTATGTTGTACCTCTGTTTGTCTTATGTAGCAGACAAAGGCAGGCAACTACACAGGACAGACAGAGGTACAAGCATTTACCACAACTACACAGGACAGACAGAGGTACATGGTAAGCATTTACCACAACTACACAGGACAGACAGAGGTACATGGTAAGCATTTACCACAACTACACAGGACAAGATAGTATCTATACATACATAGTCATATGTTAGACAGACAGAGAGGTTACATTTCACCTTATGTTGTACCTCTGTTTGTCTTATGTAGCAGGCAACTACACAGGACAGACAGAGGTACATGGAATTTACCATGTTACATTTTTAAGAAATCGATGTAGTCGGAGCTGAACTCTACAGACCCTTGTCACTGTTTGACCCCGAGGAGAAGATTATCTTCAAAAAAAAAAAAAACATCATGGGGTCAATGACTGTTCTGTGTAATGTACTGGATCTGAGATTCGTGATTTAAGGGCTGGTCAGTAAGCTAAAGATAACCCAAATAATTCCTCCACATTGCTGTCTTTGCCATAACAAGTTGCCATAGCAACGTGAGCTAGCTAGTTCCATTTTATTAGCAGGGATTCCTAGTGCATGGAATATTTAGCATGGTCTATTCCTTTATAATTTATTGAAACTCACCTTTCACTTGTTGTGCTTCCTCTTTTGGATCCATCTCTAGTCTTCCATGTCTGTATCCAAGTCCACAGAGTCCCCAGGTTCTGACTGTGGTGTTCCAGCCCAGAGAAGTTCACAGCAGGGTCCAGAGATGGTCTCAGTGAAGCTGGAGGACTGCAGTCAAACACTGGAACTCAATGTGATTGTCAAAGAGGAATGGGAGGAGAGAGGAATCAAGGAGGAGAGAGAAGTCAAAGAGGAGGTGGAGAACAGGGAAGTGTCTGCTCCAGACCAAGAGGAGGAGGAGGAGGCAGCAGTAGATAGTATCACTGACCCAGGTAAGTTCAGGTGTGGAGTACGGAGAGAGGTTGGTGCCTATTGTATTGCTTCTGCTGGCATCAAAAGTATTTTAAAGCCCCTTTCAATGTTTCCTTTCTGATTCTAACCTCATATATCTGTTCATATTCCCAAAGGAGAGAGCTACAACCCAGGTTCAGACAGTGAGCCCAGTTCCACAGCATCAGGAAACCATAAACAACACAGACTGAGGAACTCAAGACAGAAACATCACCACTGCATGGACTGCTTCACTAGTTTCTGTGATCCAGAGGAGTTGAGAAGGCACACTTGTAGGCCCCACCCCTGCTCAGACTGCAGAGACAGTTTTATTTGTCCAACTCACCTCGTACAACACAAACAGACTCTCAAAACAAAGAAGCCTTACATGTGTGGTCAATGTGGCAAGAGATTTCAGACCCCAAGTACCTTGAAGACGCACCAACTTACTCACACAGGAAAGAAGCCTTTCCACTGCTCCCACTGTGGGAAGACTTTTGATTCATCATTGCATTTGAAGAGACACCATAAAATACACACAGGGGAGAAGCCTTTCCATTGCGCCCAATGTGGGAAGAGTTTCAGTGATGAAGGAAATCATAATAAACATCAGAGAATACACACAGGAGAGAAGACTTATCAATGTTCTGAATGCGGGAAGAGTTTCAATCAGTTATCACATTTAAAGGCACACCAACAAACTCACACAGGAGACAATCTTTTTCACTGCTCTCCGTGTGGGAAGGGTTTCAGTCTGTCATCTAATCTGAAGAGGCACCAGCTAATGGACAAAGATAAGCCTTACCACTGCTCTCATTGTAGGAAGAGTTTTAGGTTGGAAGGATGCCTTCAGAGTCATCAGAGAATACACAGTGGAGAGAAGCCCCACCACTGCTCCCAATGTGGGAAGAGCTTCAATCAAGCAGGAAACCTAAAGACACATCAGAGAATACACAGTGGAGAGAAGCCCTACCACTGCTCCCAATGTGGAAAGACCTTTAGTCGGGCAGGACGGCTAAATGAACACCTGAAATATCACACCGGAGAGAAGCCATACCACTGTGATCAGTATGGGAAGAGTTTCCATCAGGTAGGACATCTAAATAACCAACAAAGGATACACACGGGAGAAACCGTACAGCTGTGAACAGTGTGGAAAGAGATTCCATTGGGAAGGATACCTAAATAATCATCAGAGAATACAAAACAGGCGAGAAACCTTACCACTGCGCTCCGTGTGGGATGAGTTTCACTTGGTTATTGTCCCTAAAATATCACCAGTTAAAATGTCAGGGTCGTTCCATTATTACTATTATTATCCAATATAAAAATACATGTTCAGTGAGATGCCCTTTAATATAGGCCATTGTGAAATCAATAAATCCGGTTTTTACTATAAATACTAAAGGCATGGCCGATTTTTAATTCGGGGCGATTTTTCAGGTTTTCATAACAATTGGTCATCGGCATTTTTTGGACACCGATTATGGCCGATTACATTGCATTCCATGAGGAAACTGCATGGCATGCTTGACCACCTGGTACGCGAGTGCAGTAGGAGCCAAGGTAAGTTGCTAGCTAGCATTAAACTTATCTTATAAAAAAAACAATCAATCTTCACATAATCACTAATTAACTACACATGGTTGATGATATTACTAGGTTAACTAGCTTGTCCTGCGTTGCATATAGTCGATGCGGTGCCTTTTAATTTATCATCGAATCACAGCCTGCCTCACCAAGCGGGTGATGATTTAACAAAAGCACAATTGTTGCACGAATGTACCTAACCATAAACCTCAATGTACCTAACCATAAACCTCAATGTACCTCACCATAAACATCAATGTACCTCACCAAAAACATCAATGCCTTTCTTAAAATCAATACAAAGAATTATATATGTTTCTTAAACCTGCACATTTAGTTAAAATAAATTAATGTTAGCAGGCAATATTAAACTAGGGAAATATCCATATTAAACTAGGGAAATATCCATATTAAACTAGGGAAATATCCATATTAAACTAGGGAAATATCCATATTAAACTAGGGAAATATCCATATTAAACTAGGGGAAATATTAATATTAAACTAGGGAAATATTAATATTAAACTAGGGAAATATCAATATTAAACTAGGGAAATATTAAACTAGGGAAATGTTAATATTAAACTAGGGAAATGTTAATATTAAACTAGGGAAATATTAATATTAAACTAGGGAAATATTAAACTAGGGAAATATCCATGTTAAACTAGGGAAATATCCATATTAAACTAGGGAAATATTAAACTAGGGAAATATTAATATTAAACTAGGGAAATATCCATATTAAAATATTAATATTAAACTAGGGAAATATTAATATTAAACTAGAGAAATATCCATATTAAACTAGGGAAATATTAATATTAAACTAGGGAACTATTAATATTAAACTAGGGAAATATTAAACTAGGGAAATATCAATATTAAACTAGGGAAATATCAATATTAAACTAGGGAAATATCAATATTAAACTAGTGAAATATTAATATTAAACTAGTGAAATATTAATATTAAACTAGGGAAATATTAATATTAAACTAGGGAAATATTAAACTAGGGAAATATTCTTATTAAACTAGGGAAATATTAATATTAGACTAGGGAAATATCCATATTAAACTAGGGAAATATCCATATTAAAACTAGGGAAATATCCATATTAAACTAGGGAAATATTAATATTAAACTAGGGAAATATTAATATTAAACTAGGGAAATATCCATATTAAAATATTATTATTAAACTAGGGAAATATTAATATTAAACTAGAGAAATATCCATATTAAACTATGGAAATATTAATATTAAACTAGGGAACTATTAATATTAAACTAGGGAAATATTAAACTAGGGAAATATTCTTATTAAACTAGGGAAATATTCTTATTAAACTAGGGAAATATTCTTATTAAACTAGGGAAATTATTAATATTAAACTAGGGAAATATCCATATTAAAACTAGGGAAATATCCATATTAAACTAGGGAAATATTAATATTAAACTAGGGAAATATTAAACTAGGGAAATATTAATATTAAACTAGGGAAATATCCATATTAAACTAGGGAACTATTAAAATTAAACTAGGGAAATATTAAACTAGGGAAATATCAATATTAAACTAGGGAAATATCCATATTAAACTAGAAATATCTATATTAAACTAGGGAAATGTTAAACTATGGGAAATATGAATATTAAACTAGGGAAATATTCATTTTAAACTAGGGAAATATCAATATTAAACTAGGGAAATATCCATACGAAACTAGGGAAATATCCATATTAAACTAGGGAAATATCCATATTAAACTAGGGAAATATCCATATTAAACTAGGGAAATGTTAAACTAGGGAAATATCAATATTAAACTATGGGAATTATCAATATTAAACTATGGGAAATATTAATATTAAACTAGGGGAATTTTAATATTAAACTAGGGAAATATCAATATTAAACTAGGGAAATATCCATTTTAAACTAGGGAAATATTAGTATTAAACTAGGGAAATATCAATATTAAACTTGTGTCACTTCTCTTGCGTTCATTGCACGCAGAGTCAGGGTATATACAACAGAGTGGGCCGCCTGGCTCGTTGCGAACATAATTATGACATAACATTGAAGGTTGTTACAATGTATCAGCAATATTTAGACTTAGGGATGCCACCCGTTAGATAAAATACAAAACGGTCCCGTATTTCATTGAAAGAATAAACATTTTGTTTTCGAATTATAGTTTCCGGATTTGACCATATTAATGACCAAAGGCTCGTATTTCTGTGTTAATATTATATTATAATTAAGTCTACAATTTGATATTTGATAGCGCAGTCTGACTGAGTGGTGGCAGGCAGCAGAAGGCTTCGTAAGCATTCATTCAAACAGCACTTTCCTGCGTTTGCCAGCAGCATTTCGCAATGCTTGAACCACAGCGCTGTTTATGATTTCAAGCCTATCAACTCCCGAGATTAGGCTGGCAATACTAAAGTGCCTATTAGAACATCCAATAGTCAAAGGTATATGACATACAAATGGAGGGAAATAGTTGACGTGTCATAATTCCTATAATAAGTTACGGCTGAACTTGAAAGGGGTTCCTTCGTTATTTTACCATTCATGTCTTCCATAGAGAATGTTACTATCATTATGACCTCATCATGTTGGTCTGACCCCATAGAGAATGTTAGTAACATTCTCTATGAGGTCATAATGATAGTATCATTATGACCTCATAGAGAACGTTTTGATCTACTCCAACGCCTCTGTTTTTGATACCCGTGTAAATCTCACTAGGATACGGTAATGTTTGTCAACATATTTTCAATAAATCCACTCTACTAAAAAAATATTTATCCTCTGCTTATATTTAGTCGATATTGATCAGAGTTACCTTGTCCTATGGATATCTGCACAGTGATCAAATTGTGAAGGTGGTGTAAGCCTACAGGAAACACAGACGGTTCTTACCATGCCCATTATTAAAATAGGATTTCCTGCATATAGAAATTAGTTTTTGTTTTCAACATTCATCACAGGTAACTTAAACTCTATTTTTATTCAAACAGTTGAGAGTATTTGTGTCTCCTAAGCAGACTTCTGTATCCTTGTCACTTCAGAGAGGTGTGTGTGTGTGTGTGTGTGTGTGTGTGTGTGTGTGTGTGTGTGTGTGTGTGTGTGTGTGTGTGATATTAATTTTACAGATGGCAGAGAAAAGCAGAGCACCAGTGTGGGACCATTACATTGAATTGGCACCAGGGAAAGCAAGGTGTCTTATTTGTGATAAAGATATAAGCATGGGGTCAGCAATGGCTAAATTCAAAAATACCACTAACCTGTGGAATCACCTTAAGAACATCCACCCAAACGCCCATAAGGAAGCAATGATGAAAAAAGCAAACGCAAATTCTTCACAAGGAAAAAGTGATACAGACACGTCACAGACATCGCAGGCTACACTCTTGCAACTGTTTAATAAACACCCAAAATGGCAGGACAAAGACCCAAAATGGCAGGACAAAGACCCAGAATGGCAGGACAAAGACCCAGAATGGCAGGACAAAGACCCAAAATGGCAGGACAAAGACCCAAAATGGCAGGACAAAGACCCAAAATGGCAGGACAAAGACCCAAAATGGCAGGACAAAGACCCAAAATGGCAGGACAAAGACCCAAAATGGCAGGACAAAGACCCAAAATGGCAGGACAAAGACCCAAAATGGCAGGACAAAGACCCAAAATGGCAGGACAAAGACCCAAAATGGCAGGACAAAGACCCAAAATGGCAGGACAAAGACCCAAAATGGCAGGACAAAGACCCAGAATGGCAGGACAAAGACCCAAAATGGCAGGACAAAGACCCAAAATGGCAGGACAAAGACCCAAGGGCCAAGAAGATGGATGAAGCAATTATTGAGATGATTGCCACTGACAACCAGCCATTCACAGTGGTGTCTGACGTTGGTTTTCAGCGGCTGATTACTCTTGCTGAACCCCTGTACAGGATCAAAGATGAAACATTCTTTCGCACAGAAATGCTAGATAAAACACATGAAAGAGTTGTGATGAAAGTGAAGAATCTGGTGGCACCAGGGAACGCTCCACACATGGCATTCACAACTGACTGCTGGTCAGGCACTACAGAGTCCCTGATGAGCCTTACTGGACATTTCATTGACGATGTCTGGACAAGAAAGCTGGTTGTGCTGAATGTCAAGACTATGACTGGATCACACGCAGGAAACTACATCAGAGAGATGTTTTTGACCACGTTGGAACACTGGGACATCCACACAGAACGTGTAGTGCTGGTCCTCAGAGACAGTGGGGCAAACATGATGAAAGGTGTGAGACTGGCAGAGCTTCCAGACTTCAGCTGCAGTGCACACACCCTACAGCTTGTAATCAACGACGGCCTATCCAGTCAGAGAGCTGTGCTAAACATTATTGCCATGCTGGAGAGCTGTTCAACTCACTTTGACCACTCTGTACTGGCCAAACAGAGGCTGAGGGCCATTCAGGAAGAGCTTGGCCTTCCCAAACACAGCCTCATCCAAACAGTTCAAACTCGCTGGAACTCAACACTACATATGTTGCAGAGGATGTTTGAACAGAGGCGTGCACTGAATGCGTATGCAGGTGAATACGGACACATCAGCAGTTTGTTTGCTACACAGTGGGATATTGTCTCTAACCTAATTGAGACTCTGGCACCTATGGAGGAGGTGACCGTGGAGATGAGCCACTCCAACTCTACAGCAGCATGCATCATCCCCAGTGTGTCGGTGCTGAAACTGATGCTGCAGCAGGAGGGTTCTTCTACTCAAGGCATCAACACTTTACGGAAGACCATGTTGGACAGTCTGACACGGCGGTTCTCCAAGGCCGAGGAGACAAAGTGCCTGGTCCTGGCGACTGTCCTGGATCCACGTTACAAGAGCTATGCCTTCGCCTCAGGGACAGCACTAGAGAAAGCAAAAGAGTGGCTGAAGGAGGAGTCTGACCTACTAAGGAAACCAAATCCCAGAGCCACAGCAGAAAGGACGAGTGAAGAGGAGGACACAGATCAAGGTGCAAAAAGGCAAAGAGTCCAGATAGATCAGCCACCCAGTCTGGTGGACAGCCTCTACGCTAGAATCCTTGGAAGCCAACAGGGCAGGGCTGGAGTCCAGTGCAGTTTTGACATTGAGCTGGAGCGTTACCTCACAGAGCCTGTCATTGACAGAAAGAGCGGCTTGCCTTTGGAGTGGTGGAAGCAGAACGAGGACCGATTTCAATCACTCGCTCCACTGGCGAAGAAGTTTCTCTGTCCTCCATCTTCTTCGGTTCCAAGCGAGAAAGTGTTCAGTGAGGTGGGGAACATTTATGATAAGTGGAGGAGCAGACTGACAGGGGACCAGGCAGACAAGCTCTGCTTTCTACACCACAACCTAAAACTTCTTAACTGGGATTATTGAAGACCCATGAAAGCTTGTGGTACCTTTTTAACACGTTTTCATGTTATTTGAGACTAGATTGATTTGATGTATTCAGTTAAAATTAAAGTGTTCATTGTTCATTCAGTATTGTTGTAATTGTCATTATTACAAATAAATATATATATATATTGGAGGATACAAAAGCCGATACCGATTAATCGGCCAATTAAAAAAAAACTATATATATATAATCAATTGGTCAAATAAAAACCCACTATATCCCTGCCCACTGTATCCCTACCCACTGTATCCCTGCCCACTGTATCCCTGCCCACTATATCCCTGTCCACTGTATCCCTGCCCACTATATCCCTGCCCACTACCCTGCGTCACTACAGACCCGGGTTCGATCCCAGGCTGTGTCACAACCGGCCGTGACCAGGAGTCCATAGGGCGGCGCACAATTAGCCCAGCATCATCATTTCTGTCTATAATATACACTTTTGTGGGGAAAATACTTCTTATTGGCTGGGCCTAGCTCCCCAGTGGGTGGGCCTAGCTCCCCAGTGGCTGGGCCTAGCTCCCCAGTGGGTGGGCCTAAGCCCACCCATGACTGCTCTGCCTAGTCATATTTTTGTTTAGTATATTTGTCAGCGACAGAACAATTTTAAACATATTAATTAAAACTTGATCTTCTCCCTCGCCCTCTGACAGTTCCTAAAATAAAATTTGAGCACATTTCTGTAGAGTTGTGGGCAGAATGTTTCAATCTTTTGCAGTGACTTTTTCAAACGGAAACTGCAATAAGGAGCCATTCTGCAAGATTGGTTGTTTATTGAACAATTGAAAAGTAGCCTAAATGCTTCCTACAGCCAACGTTTATATGCAAAAGACAAATTGCTGTAATATTTAGTTTATCGATACATGATTGTGTTTCCATCTCCTGCCTTGGTATTGGCTCTGGGATTAACTAGACTAGGATGTCACGTTCCTATCGCTCAGCGATACTGTAGCCTACCCATATAAGTCCACTGTCAAGTATTAGTCTACCGACCCATTTACTTTGGAGCATGGTTGGCTAATGACTGATCAGTGGATAAGTGGTAGGCTAATTAATGATAAATGGTAGCATGGTTGGCTAATGACTGATCAGTGGATAAATGGTAGGCTGATGAATGATAAATGGTAGCATGGTTGGCTAATGACTGATCAGTGGATAAATGGTAGGCTAATTAATGATAAATGGTAGCATGGTTGGCTAATGACTGATCAGTGGATAAATGGTAGCATGGTTGGCTAATGACTGATCAGTGGATAAATGGTAGCATGGTTGGCTATTGAATGAGCGATAGATAAATGGCTATTGTCACGTAGAGAAGGCCAGAAGGCTAAACTGGAAAACCTAACATCCTATCAAATAAAAAGATGGCAGAGCCGCAAAAGTACTTCTTTGCTTCAGGGTGTTTATTTACATGGTGAACCCAGAAGAAAAACAACAGTACTTCTGGGTGTTTATTTACATGGTGAATCCAGTACTTCTGGGTGTTTATTTACATGGTGAACCCAGAAGAAAAACAACAGTACTTCTGGGTGTTTATTTACATAGTAAATCCAGTACTTCTGGGTGTTTATTTACATGGTGAACCCGGAAGAAAAACAACAGTACTTCTGGGTGTTTATTTACATAGTAAATCCAGTACTTCTGGGTGTTTATTTACATAGTGAATCCAGAAGAAAAACAACAGTACTTCAGGGTGTTTATTTACATAGTGAATCCAGAAGAAAAACAACAGTACTTCCATCCAAAGTATACATTATGGGGACAGCTTAAAAAACAATGCTGCCCCCAACAACAGTTCAACCCAAAATGGTCCCTCCTTTGAACTGAAAAAGGCTCTTTTTGTAGGGGAAGCCCCTCCCATCAGAACATACCAAACACTAATTAATTAAGCAATTACCATCAAAGCCTACATTTTCCATTCAGCTAAACATAATAAATTATATACATTGCAACACATTTCTCATGATACAATATACCAATATAACACATTTACAAAATCACATCACTACTGACATGGAGTCTTCCAATATGCCCATTCACGTGAAAAAGCCATTCTGGATAGGCACTACAAAGCCAGCCCGATTCCCTAAACTCTGGTCCTTATCCCAGCATACCCGGAAGCTACAGAGACGGAGAGCGAGGAACAGAACCAAACAAACAACGTGCTCATCCATAACATGAATAAGTACAATAAACGTTGCTTAAATTAAACATGAACGCTTGTCTGTATATTATTTATACCATAAACTGTTACTGACGGGAGGTAATAATAGTGTGTAATGTATGTTCTAAGATCGCGAAGTTAACTTGTGTGATAATGGAGCAGGGAGGTGTGTGTGTGTGTGAGAGAGAGAGAGAGAGTGTGTGTGTGTGTCAAACGCTGCCAGTGACGGACTTCTCCGTCACAGCTATTGATTGAGCGCTGGATAAATGGTAGCCTAACATTAGTTAGTGTAGCGGGAATAAACCAGTCATGTCAGAAAAGGAGAGAGAGACATGGCCTGCAATATGATTATGGTAGTCCTATATAATACAAATCTAATGAATAGGAGACATGCTGCTTTTGGTATTTATTAAGGATCCCATTTAGCCGTGCTTTTGGTATTTATTAACGATCCCCATTAGCCATGCTTTTGGTATTTATTAAGGATCCCCTTTAGCCATGCTTTTGGTATTTATTAAGGATCCCCATTAGCCAAGGCAGCAGGTACTCTTCCTGGGGTCCAAAGATGTATATGAGGCAAGTATAAAATACAACAGTACGTTTAACATTGGGGTGGCAGGGTAGCCTAGTGGTTAGAGCGTTGGACTAGTAACCGAAAGGTTTCATGTTCAAATCCCCAAGCTGACAAGGTACAAATCTGTCGCTCTGTCCCTCAACAGTTAACCCACTGTTCCTAGGCCATCATTGAAAATAAGAATTTGTTCTTAACTGACTTGCCTAGGTAAAATATATATATATTTTAAATTAAATTACACCACTACATATCTGCAATACATTTAGTACCACCATACACACACTATATATACACTATATATACAAAAGTATGTGGACACCTCTTAAAATGAGTGGATTTGGCTATTTCAGCCACGCCGTTGCTGACAGGTGTATAACACCGAGCACACAGCCATGCAATCTCCATAGACAAACATTGGCAGTAGAATATCCCTACTGAGAGCTCAGTGACTTTCAAAGTAGCACCGTCATTGGATGTCACCTTTTCAAACAAGTCAGTCAGTTTAATTTCCTACCCTGCTAGAGCTAAACCGGTCAACTGTAAGTGATCGTTATTGTGAAGTGGTAGGCCACACAAGCTCACAGAACGGGACCGGAGAGTGCTGAAGCGCGTAGCACGTAAAAATAGTCTGTCCTCGGAATGCAACATTCACTACCGAGTTCCAAACTGCCTCTGAAAGCAACGTCAGCACAATAACTGTTTGTCGTGAGCTTCATGAAATGGGTTTCCACGGCCGAGCAGCCGCACACAAGCCTAAGATCACCGTGTGCAGTACAAAGCTTTGGCTGGAGTTGTGTAAAGCTCAGCGTTATATGAAGTGATGAATTATGCAAGACCATATGGCAGTCCAATGGACTAATCTGTGCTTAGTGGATGCCAGGAGAACGCTACCTGCCCCAATGCATAGTCCCAACTATAACGTTTGATAGAGGAATAATGGTCTGGGCAGTTTTCATGGTTCGGGCCACTTAGTTCCAGTAAAGGGACATCTTAACACTACAGCAGACAATTACATTCTAGAGAATTCTGTGCTTCCAACTTTGTGGCAACGGGTATGATAATGGCCCCGTGCACAAAGCAAGGTCCATGCAGAAATGGTTTGTCGAGATCGGTGTGGAAGAACTTGACTGGCCTGCACAGAGCCCTGACCTCAACCCCATCGACCACACTTTGGGATGAATTGGAACGCCGACTGCGAGCCCTAATCGCCAAACATCAATGCCCGACCTCACTAATGCTCTTGTGGCTGAATGGAAACAAGTCCCTGCAGCAATGTTCCAACATCTAGTGGAAAGCCTTCCCAGAAGAGTGGAGGCTGTTATAGCAGCAATGTTCCAACATCTAGTGGAAAGCCTTCCCAGAGGAGTGGATGCTGTTTTGGCAGCAATGTTCCAACATCTAGTGGAAAGCCTTCTCAGAAGAGTGGAGGCTGTTATGGCAGCAAAGCATATTAATGCCCATGATTTTGGAATAAGATGTTCGGTGAGCAGGTGTCCACTTACTTTTGGTCATGTAGTGTACTTGTGTAGTACTTGTGCTACAGTAGCGTGTGAGCCTGTGAGTGTCTCTTCACAAATCCACGTTGTTCCACAAGGTGTAGTTGAATGTTTTTTTTTAAATCTGATTTTACTGATTGCATGAGTTACTTGATAGAGAATAGAGTTCTATGTAGTCATGGCAGTGTGTAGTACTGTGGAATAGAGTTCCATGTTGTCATGGCAGTGTGTAGTACTGTGGAATAGAGTTCCATGTACTCATGGCTCTATGTAGTACTGTGGAATAGAGTTCCATGTTGTTGTGGCAGTGTGTAGTACTGTGGAATAGAGTTCCATGTTGTCATGGCAGTGTGTAGTACTGTGGAATAGAGTTCCATGTTGTCATGGCAGTGTGTAGTACTGTGGAATAGAGTTCCATGTTGTCATGGCAGTGTGTAGTACTGTGCGCCTCCTATAGTCTGTTCTGAACTTGGGGACTGTGAAGAGACCTCCGGTGGCATGTCTTGTGGGGTATACATGGGTGTGCCAGTCGTTTGAACAGACCGCTCAGTGCAAAGACGAGTAGTGATGCAGTCAATGTCTCGTCTACTTTGAGCCAGGAGAGATTGATGTTAGCGCTCAGTGTACATTTAAGGGCCAGCAGCCGTGCTGCTCTGTTTTGGGCCAACTGTAATTTGCCTACGTCCCTCTTTGTGGCACTTGATAATTTGACCAGTGGAGGCTGCTGAGAGGAGGACGGCTCATAATAATGGCTGGAACGGAGCCAATGGTATCAAACACCTGGAAACCATGTATTTAATACCATTCCAGCCATTCCATTCCACCCATTCCATTCCAGCCATTCCATTCCAGCCATTCCAGCCATTCCATTCCACTCATTCCATTCCACCCATTCCATTCCAGCCATTCCATTCCAGCCATCCCACCCATTACATTCCACCCATTACCACGAGCCCGTCAAATCAAATCAAATCAAATTTATTTATATAGCCCTTCGTACATCAGCTGATATCTCAAAGTGCTGTACAGAAACCCAGCCTAAAACCCCAAACAGCAAGCAATGCAGGTGTAGAAGCACGGTGGCTAGGAAAAACTCCCTAGAAAGGCCAATACCTAGGAAGAAACCTAGAGAGGAACCAGGCTATGTGGGGTGGCCAGTCCTCTTCTGGCTGTGCCGGGTGGAGATTATAACAGAACATGGCCAAGATGTTCAAATGTTCATAAATGACCAGCATGGTCGAATAATAATAAGGCAGAACAGTTGAAACTAGAGCAGCAGCACAGTCAGGTGGAAGTTGAAACTGGAGCAGCAGCATGGCCAGGTGGACTGGGGACAGCAAGGAGTCATCATGTCAGGTAGTCCTGGGGCATGGTCCTAGGGCTCAGGTCCTCCGAGAGAGAGAAAGAAAGAGAGAAGGAGAGAATTAGAGAACGCACACTTAGATTCACACAGGACACCGAATAGGACAGGAGAAGTACTCCAGATATAACAAACTGACCCCAGCCCCCCGACACATAAACTACTGCAGCATAAATACTGGAGGCTGAGACAGGAGGGGTCAGGAGACACTGTGGCCCCATCCGAGGACACCCCCGGACAGGGCCAAACAGGAAGGATATAACCCCACCCACTTTGCCAAAGCACAGCCCCCACACCACTAGAGGGATATCTTCAACCACCAACTTACCATCCTGAGACAAGGCTGAGTATAGCCCACAAAGATCTCCGCCACAGCACAACCCAAGGGGGGGGGGGCGCCAACCCAGACAGGATGACCACAACAGTGAATCAACCCACTCAGGTGACGCACCCCCTCCAGGGACGGCATGAGAGAGCCCCAGCAAGCCAGTGACTCAGCCCCTGTAATAGGGTTAGAGGCAGAGAATCCCAGTGGAAAGAGGGGAACCGGCCAGGCAGAGACAGCAAGGGCGGTTCGTTGCTCCAGAGCCTTTCCGTTCACCTTCCCACTCCTGGGCCAGACTACACTCAATCATATGACCCACTGAAGAGATGAGTCTTCAGTAAAGACTTAAAGGTTGAGACCGAGTTTGCGTCTCTGACATGGGTAGGCAGACCGTTCCATAAAAATGGAGCTCTAGAGGAGAAAGCCCTGCCTCCAGCTGTTTGCTTAGAAATTCTAGGGACAATTAGGAGGCCTGCGTCTTGTGACCGTAGCGTACGTGTAGGTATGTACGGCAGGACCAAATCAGAGAGATAGGTAGGAGCAAGCCCATGTAATGCTTTGTAGGTTAGCAGTAAAACCTTGAAATCAGCCCTTGCTTTGACAGGAAGCCAGTGTAGAGAGGCTAGCACTGGAGTAATATGATCAAATTTTTTGGTTCTAGTCAGGATTCTAGCAGCCGTATTTAGCACTAACTGAAGTTTATTTAGTGCTTTATCCGGGTAGCCGGAAAATAGAGCATTGCAGTAGTCTAACCTAGAAGTGACAAAAGCATGGATTAATTTTTCTGCATCATTTTTGGACAGAAAGTTTCTGATTTTTGCAATGTTACGTAGATGGAAAAAAGCTGTCCTCGAAATGGTCTTGATATGTTCTTCAAAAGAGAGATCAGGGTCCAGAGTAACGCCGAGGTCCTTCACAGTTTTATTTGAGACGACTGTACAACCATTAAGATTAATTGTCAGATTCAACAGAAGATCTCTTTGTTTCTTGGGACCTAGAACAAGCATCTCTGTTTTGTCCGAGTTTAATAGTAGAAAGTTTGCAGCCATCCACTTCCTTATGTCTGAAACACATGCTTCTAGCGAGGGCAATTTTGGGGCTTCACCATGTTTCATTGAAATGTACAGCTGTGTGTCATCCGCATAGCAGTGAAAGTTTACATTATGTTTTCGAATAACATCCCCAAGAGGTAAAATATATAGTGAAAACAATAGTGGTCCTAAAACGGAACCTTGAGGAACACCGAAATTTACAGTTGATTTGTCAGAGGACAAACCATTCACAGAGACAAACTGATATCTTTCCGACAGATAAGATCTAAACCAGGCCAGAACATGTCCGTGTAGACCAATTTGGGTTTCCAATCTCTCCAAAAGAATGTGGTGATCGATGGTATCAAAAGCAGCACTAAGGTCTAGGAGCACGAGGACAGATGCAGAGCCTCGGTCCGATGCCATTAAAATGTCATTTACCACCTTCACAAGTGCCGTCTCAGTGCTATGATGGGGTCTAAAACCAGACTGAAGCATTTCGTATACATTGTTTGTCTTCAGGAAGGCAGTGAGTTGCTGCGCAACAGCCTTCTCTAAAATTTTTGAGAGGAATGGAAGATTCGATATAGGCCGATAGTTTTTTATATTTTCTGGGTCAAGGTTTGGCTTTTTCAAGAGAGGCTTTATTACTGCCACTTTTAGTGAGTTTGGTACACATCCAGTGGACAGAGAGCCGTTTATTATGTTCAACATAGGAGGGCCAAGCACAGGAAGCAGCTCTTTCAGTAGTTTAGTTGGAATAGGGTCCAGTATGCAGCTTGAAGGTTTAGAGGCCATGATTATTTTCATCATTGTGTCAAGAGATATAGTACTAAAACACTTGAGCGTCTCTCTTGATCCTAGGTCCTGGCAGAGTTGTGCAGACTCAGGACAACTGAGGTTTGGAGGAATACGCAGGTTTAAAGAGGAGTCCGTAATTTGCTTTCTAATAATCATAATCTTTTCCTCAAAGAAGTTCATGAATTTATCACTGCTAAAGTGAAAGTCATCCTCTCTTGGGGAATGCTGCTTTTTAGTTAGCTTTGCGACAGTATTAAAAAGGAATTTCGGATTGTTCTTATTTTCCTCAATTAAGTTAGAAAAATAGGATGATCGAGCAGCAGTAAGGGCTCTACGGTACTGCACGGTACCGTCCTTCCAAGCTAGTCGGAAGACTTCCAGTTTGGTGTGGCGCCATTTCCGTTCCAATTTTCTGGAAGCTTGCTTCAGAGCTCGGGTATTTTCTGTGTACCAGGGAGCTAGTTTCTTATGAGAAATTTTTTTTGTTTTTAGGGGTGCAACTGCATCTAGGGTATTGCGCAAGGTTAGATTGAGATCCTCAGTTAGGTGGTTAACTGATTTTTGTCCTCTGGCGTCCTTGGGTAGGCAGAGGGAGTCTGGAAGGGCATCAAGGAATCTTTGTGTTGTCTGTGAATTTATAGCACGACTTTTGTTGTTCCTTGGTTGGGGTCTAAGCAGATTATTTGTTGCAATTGCAAACGTAATAAAATGGTGGTCCGATAGTCCAGGATTATGAGGAAAAACATTAAGATCCACCACATTTATTCCATGGGACAAAACTAGGTCCAGCGTATGACTGTGACAGTGAGTGGGTCCAGAGACATGTTGGACAAAACCCACTGAGTCGATGATGGCTCCGAAAGCCTTTTGGAGTGGGTCTGTGGACTTTTCCATGTGAATATTAAAGTCACCAAAGATTAGAATATTATCTGCTATGACTACAAGGTCCGATAGGAATTCAGGAAACTCAGTGAGAAACGCTGTATATGGCCCAGGAGGCCTGTAAACAGTAGCTATAAAAAGTGATTGAGTAGGCTGCATAGATTTCATGACTAGAAGCTCAAAAGACGAAAATGTCATTTTTTTTTTTGTAAATTGAAATTTGCTATCGTAAATGTTAGCAACACCTCCGCCTTTGCGGGATGCACGGGGGATATGGTCACTAGTGTAGCCAGGAGGTGAGGCCTCATTTAAAACAGTAAATTCATCAGGCTTAAGCCATGTTTCAGTCAGGCCAATCACATCAAGATTATGATCAGTGATTAGTTCATTGACTATAATTGCCTTGGAAGTAAGGGATCTAACATTAAGTAGCCCTATTTTGAGATGTGAGGTATCATGATCTCTTTCAGTAATGACAGGAATGGAGGTGGTCTTTATCCTAGTGAGATTGCTAAGGCGAACACCGCCATGTTTAGTTTTGCCCAACCTAGGTCGAGGCACAGACACGGTCTCAATGGTGATAGCTGAGCTGACTACACTGACTGTGCTAATGGCAGACTCCACTATGCTGGCAGGCTGGCTAACAGCCTGCTGCCTGGCCTGCACCCTATTTCATTGTGGAGCTAGAGGAGTTAGAGCCCTGTCTATGTTGGTAGATAAGATGAGAGCACCCCTCCAGCTAGGATGGAGTCCGTCACTCCTCAGCAGGTCAGGCTTGGTCCTGTTTGTGGGTGAGTCCCAGAAAGAGGGCCAATTATCTACAAATTCTAACTTTTGGGAGGGGCAGAAAACAGTTTTCAACCAGCGATTGAGTTGTGAGACTCTGCTGTAGAGCTCATCACTCCCCCTAACTGGGAGGGGGCCAGAGACAATTACTCGATGCCGACACATCTTTCTAGCTGATATGCACGCAGAAGCTATGTTGTGCTTAGTGATTTCTGACTGTTTCATCCTAACATCGTTGGTGCCGACGTGGATAACAATATCTCTATACTCTCTACACTCGCCAGTTTTAGCTTTAGCCAGCACCATCTTCAGATTAGCCTTAACGTCGGTAGCCCTGCCCCCGGGTAAACAGTGTATGATCGCTGGATTATTCGCTTTAAGTCTAATACTGCGGGTAATGGAGTCGCCAATGACTAGAGTTTTCAATTTGTCAGAGCTAATGGTGGGAAGCTTCGGCGTCTCAGACCCCGTAACGGGAGGAGTAGAGACCAGAGAAGAATCGGCCTCTGACTCCGACCCGCTGCTTAATGGGGAAAACCGGTTGAAAGTTTCTGTCGGCTGAATGAGCGACACCGGTTGAGCGTTCCTACAGCATTTCCTTCCAGAAACCGTGAGAAAGTTGTCCGGCTGCGGGGACTGTGCCAGGGGATTTACACTACTATCTGTACTTACTGGTGCCACAGACGCTGTTTCATCCTTTCCTACACTGAAATTACCCTTGCCTAACGATTGCGTCTGAAGCTGGGCTTGCAGCACAGCTATCCTCGCCGTAAGGCGAGTACAGCGGCTGCAATTAGAAGGCATCATGTTAATGTTACTACTTAGCTTCGGCTGTTGGAGGTCCTGACGAATCGTGTCCAGATAAAGCGTCCGGAGTGAAAAAGTTGAGGAAAAAATAAATAAATATATGAACGGTAATTAAAAAGTGAAAACCGTAAAGTTGTCAGGTAGCAAAACAGGTTAGCAACAAAACGCACAGCAACTCGAAAACAAGCCTGCAAGTTGTCCTCCCCACCTAAGGTGCCACCAACCTCCTGTGCATTTGACCGTTATGCGACCTCCTTTAACGGCAAACACATCTGTTTGATCACTAGGCCTACGTTTATGATAATAATGATTAGCCGACCTTTGTTATAATTCCCACATCAATCTCTCCCATTTACCCCGAGAGAACAACAGGCCTAATTGCTTGCAATACAGTTGATCAACTACTAGAAGTTGTGCCTCATGGTCTGAGATAACGTAGAAATAGGGACGCTTTCGAGTTCAAAATGGATAAATAACATCCTTTTGCCGGAAATCTGTTGCATGTAAGGTTGTAAGAGACTTAGTTAAGTTGCGCAATGTACGCATTTAGCGCAGCCATGGCGGTCTGGAGAACTCCCAATATGTATTCTCGCGGCGACAGCACATATCGCGTTCTCATACAGGGTGGTCTCTAGCTAGCTAGCTACATCAAAAACAAGAGCTGTCAACTTTCAAAGTCAAGTGTCAAGGTAAGATCAAGCTTTCTAACATATTCTATAACGTTTCCAAATACACAACATCATTTTAGTTGTCGGATTATTTGTCCACGTCCACTGGATCAACGTTGTCTCAACAATTAGCCTATTGATCTGGCTAGCTACGTCGTTAGCTTGCTAACTAGCCATTAGAAGCTGACTAGCTATCAAAGCAAGTTTGTTGATTTTCAAGACGCTGTGTTGTGAATCACCATATTATTTGTTATCATACATTCTCAAATATATGAAGTGTGAATCGTTCATCTTTAAGATGACAAATCCATTGGTAACCCTGCTCAGCTAGTAAGTTAGCATGGCTAGCTAGACCGTTTTGTTAGGTAGACAAGGTGGCTAACTTCATTTAAGCAACCATTGTTCATGTTTTGGCGATTACAAACTAAATGTCGGTTTTAGTTCTCCTTTGCTTTAAAGGGGCTATCAGCAGTTGCTACATCCATTCGTGGACTTGTAAATTAATGATATATATATATATCCACCTCCATTCGTTCTTGAAGAATATAACTTGAAATGTCTCATGAGCTTAGTTTAACTGTTGCACCCCATTAGAACCCAAAATACAAGCTTGTTTTATGCCAACGTTTGGGGGGAAAAAAATACTATATAGCCTCAAAACATGGTTAAACCTATAATTATGATATAATGGATGGATTTGAATTTGAAAGTGGTTATATTTCTCCAGCCCCACCCCTCAGCTTTTCCCTGTACCAGGGGCGTGGAGTCCACTGTATTGTTTCTACTGATTGCCACTAAACTATATTGCGCGTGATTTAGCTAGCAGTGGAGCGCTGTGTCTTCATAGACAGCCTAATACCAGCCATACCTCACCAGACCTTAACAAAAGTTTCTGAACTTTTATTAGGGTAATATCTCAAGTCAAGTCATTGGGCTCCCGAGTGGCGCAGTGGTCTAAGGCACTGCATCTTAGTGCTAGAGGCGTCACTACAGACCCTGGTTCTACATGGCAATATGAATGTCCAATACGCACAGTAGACTGACTGGGGAGGTGATTTCTCACAATTAAAGTCCCTCAATTAGAGCTACGATGTTAATATTTGTGTTATTTCTTCAGAATTGTAATCTGTGGGTGTCACACCATTTCGTAGACCCACGATCCATAGGTAAGGCTGTACATTGCAAGAAAAGCAGGCTATGCCCCCAATGCAATGTTGAAGTCTATACGTTCACAATGTGATTTCAACTGATTTTTGGGGGGCTCAAATTAACAACTTATTGTCTTGTTGGATTTATTTAACACCATTCCAAACTTGTTTAGCATTATTTTGTCCAATTGTGGCAGGATTCCACTATTTGCATGTTTGCATCAGTTCCTTTGGGGGACTTTTAATTTGAAGGTGAAACACCGATTCCACTATTGTTGCTCACTCTGTTGTTCATGACACACAAGTAGCTATAAAGCTATCATTGCCGTCGCTATGGCGACGTTAGCTTGCTAGATACATTTTAAAGCAGAGATTCCTAGTACATATATTTTGCATGGTTTATCCCTTTTATTATGGATTTTGTGAAAATCACCTTTCACGTGTTGTTCTTCCTCTTTTGAATCCATCTGTAGCCTTCCATGTCTGAACAGAAGTCCACAGAGTCCCCAGGTTCTGGTTGTGGTGTTCCAGCCCAGAGAAGCTCACAGCAGGGTCCAGAGATGGTCTCAGTGAAGCTGGAGGACTGCAGTCAAACACTGGAACTCAATGTGATTGTCAAAGAGGAGGAGGAGAGAGGAATCAAGGAGGAGAGAGAAGTAAAAGAGGTTGATCAGAGAGCAGTCAAAGAGGAGGTGGAGGAGAGGGAAGTCAAAGAGGAAGTAGAGATGGCAGTCAAAGAAGAGGAGGTAGTAATAAACATCAAAGAAGAGGTGGAGGAAAGATCAGTGAAAGCAGAAGAGAACAAGGAAGGAGCTGCTCAACATCTAGGAACTAAAGAAGTAGATAGTATCAGTGACCCAGGTGAGTTCAGGTGTGGATTACACAGAGAGGGAGGTGCCTCGGTGGCCCCAGGGGATTCCAGAACTATTACTACTCCTGGTTACTATGACTAAATGATTCCAGAACTATTATAGTGCTTCTGCTGGCATCAAGTCTTTTAAAGCCTCTTGTTAGCATTGATGTTACTCTTCAATAACACAAACCCCCTGTTAGCGTTGATGTTACTCTTCAATAACACAAACCCCCTGTTAGCATTGATGTTACTCTTCAATAACACAAACCCCCTGTTAGCATTGATGTTACTCTTCAATAACACAAACCCCCTGTTAGCGTTGATGTTACTCTTCAATAACACAAACCCCCTGTTAGCGTTGATGTTACTCTTCAATAACACAAACCCCCTGTTAGCGTTGATGTTACTCTTCAATAACACAAACCCCCTGTTAGCGTTGATGTTACTCTTCAATAACACAAGCCCCCTGTTAGCGTTGATATTACTCTTCAATAACACAAGCCCCCTGTTAGCGTTGATGTTACTCTTCAATAACACAAGCCCCCTGTTAGCATTGATGTTACTCTTCAATAACACAAACCCCCTGTTAGCATTGATGTTACTCTTCAATAACACAAACCCCCTGTTAGCATTGATGTTACTCTTCAATAACACAAACCCCCTGTTAGCATTGATGTTACTCTTCAATAACACAAACCCCCTGTTAGCATTGATGTTACTCTTCAATAACACAAACCCCCTGTTAGCATTGATGTTACTCTTCAATAACACAAACCCCCTGTTAGCATTGATGTTACTCTTCAATAACACAAACCCCCTGTTAGCATTGATGTTACTCTTCAATAACACAAACCCCCTGTTAGCATTGATGTTACTCTTCAATAACACAAACCCCCTGTTAGCATTGATGTTACTCTTCAATAACACAAACCCCCTGTTAGCATTGATGTTACTCTTCAATAACACAAACCCCCTGTTAGCATTGATGTTACTCTTCAATAACACAAACCCCCTGTTAGCATTGATGTTACTCTTCAATAACACAAACCCCCTGTTAGCATTGATGTTACTCTTCAATAACACAAACCCCCTGTTAGCATTGATGTTACTCTTCAATAACACAAACCCCCTGTTAGCATTGATGTTACTCTTCAATAACACAAACCCCCTGTTAGCATTGATGTTACTCTTCAATAACACAAACCCCCTGTTAGCATTGATGTTACTCTTCAATAACACAAACCCCCTGTTAGCATTGATGTTACTCTTCAATAACACAAACCCCCTGTTAGCATTGATGTTACTCTTCAATAACACAAACCCCCTGTTAGCATTGATGTTACTCTTCAATAACACAAACCCCCGAAGCAAATCAGGGGGGGGGCAATCGGTTTATTCTTATTCAAAGAGGACGAACTGTGCGGGGAGGCAGATGTTCATTCTCCCCTGTCCTCAGTGATTCTCTCCACAGAACAAAGGGACATGATGTACTTTATAACCCAGCCCTAGCCTGTGGTTGACCAATTTAGCCAATGGGCAAAATAACAAGTATCCTATTTCAGGTTGGACCAATGAGAACGTGCCACACGTAGCTATGATTTCAAGACTGACATTCCTAACAGATGTTGAACTGAAAACCAACTATTTCCATTGATAAGTCCCTATTGAGCGTTAATGCTCTGTTGACTTTGTCCTCTTAACCTTTAGTATTGTATTGACCTCTCGTCCTCGGTCTCTGCGTTGTGTATTTATCTTCAAAATATTGTTATACCTTTTTTTTTTATGCTCTAATCCTGATTCTAACCCCATATATGTCCATATTCCCACAGGAGAGAGCTCCAACCCAGGTTCAGACAGTGAGCCCAGTTCCACAGCATCAGGAAACCATAAACAACGCAGACGGAGGAACACAAGACAGAAACATCACTGCATGGACTGCTTCACTAGTTTCTATGATCCAGAGGAGTTGAGAAGGCACACTTGTAGGCCCCGCTCCTGCTCAGATTGCAGAGACAGTTTTATTTGTCCGATTCACCTCAAATCACACCAACAAAGTCTCAAAATAAAGAAGATGTACCCGTGTGGTCAATGTGGGAAGAGATTTCAGACACCAAGCAGCTTGAAGATGCACCAGATTACTCACACAGGAAAGAGGTCGTACCACTGCTTTCAGTGTAGGAAGACTTTCGGTTGGTCATTCAATTTGAAGAGACACCAGAAAATACACACAGGGGAGAAACCTTTCCACTGCTCCCAGTGTGGAAAGAGCTTCAGTCAGACAGGAGACCTAAAGAAACATCAGAGAATACACACAGGAGAGAAGCCTTACCACTGCTCTGAGTGTGGGAAGAGCTTCAGTATAGAAGCAAATCTAAAGGAGCACCAGAAAATACATACAGGAGAGAAGCCTTTCCACTGCTCCCAATGTGGTAAAAGCTTCAGTCGGTTAAGAGAACTAAAGAAACATCAGAGAATACACACAGGGGAAAAGCCATACAGCTGTGATCAGTGTGGGAAGAGTTTCAGTCAAACAGGAGTCCTAAAGAGACACCAGCTAACTCACACAGGAGAAAAACCTTTCAACTGCTCCCAGTGTGGGAAGGATTTCAGTCAGTCATCACTTTTGAAGAGACACCAGCTAACGCACACAGGAAAGAAGCCTCACCACTGCTCTCATTGTGGAAAAAGTTTTAAATTGGAAGGAAGCCTTCAGAGTCATCAGAGAATACACAATGGAGAGAAGCCCCACCACTGCTTCCAATGTGAGAAAGCTTTCAGTCAGGCAGTAGACCTAAAGAAACATCAGAGAATACACACAAGGGAGAAGTCTTTCCACTGCTCTCAGTGTGGGAAGACTTTCGGTCGGTCATTATTTTTGAAGCGACACCAGAGAAGACACACGGGGGAGAAGCCTTTCCACTGCTCCCAATGTGGGAAGACCTTTAGTGAAAAAGGAAATCTAAAGCAACACCAGAGAAGACACTCAGGAGAGAAACCGTACAGATGTGATCAGTGTGGAATTTGTTTTAAATGGAAACAAAGCCTGAAGGAACATACGGAGGCAAAGCACAGTGCAGTGCCCAACTCTAACCTTATAATGGAGTTGCCAAGCTGGGCATCTACATATCTGACTAATATTGACTGACTGTTTTTTTTGTTATTCTGTTAAACCTCTTTTAAAATATATATTTGATCTTCTACCACTTTTTATTTAGACAGCCAAAAACACAGGGGGCGACAGGAAACTGGTAGGGTGGACACGGGAAACTGGTAGGGTGGAGGACACAGGAAACTGGTAGGTTGGAGGACACAGGAAACTGGTAGGGTGGACACGGGAAACTGGTAGGGTGGACACGGGAAACTGGTAGGGTGGACACGGGAAACTGGTAGGGTGGAGGACACGGGAAACTGGTAGGGTGGAGGACACGGGAAACTGGTAGGGTGGAGGACACGGGAAACTGGTAGGGTGGAGGACACGGGAAACTGGTAGGGTGGAGGACACGGGAAACTGGTAGGGTGGAGGACACGGGAAACTGGTAGGGTGGAGGACACGGGAAACTGGTAGGGTGGAGGACACGGGAAACTGGTAGGGTGGAGGACACGGGAAACTGGTAGGGTGGAGGACACGGGAAACTGGTAGGGTGGACACGGGAGACTGGTAGGGTGGACACGGGAGACTGGTAGGGTGGACACGGGAGACTGGTAGGGTGGACACGGGAAACTGGTAGGGTGGACACGGGAAACTGGTAGGGTGGACACGGGAAACTGGTAGGGTGGAGGACACGGGAAACTGGTAGGGTGGACACAGGAGACTGGTAGGGTGGACACAGGAAACTGGTAGGGTGGACACGGGAAACTGGTAGGGTGGACACAGGAAACTGGTAGGGTGGACACGGGAAACTGGTAGGGTGGAGGACACGGGAAACTGGTAGGGTGGACACAGGAGACTGGTAGGGTGGACACAGGAAACTGGTAGGGTGGACACGGGAAACTGGTAGGGTGGACACAGGAAACTGGTAGGGTGGAGGACACGGGAAACTGGTAGGGTGGAGGACACGGGAAACTGGTAGGGTGGTGGACACGGGAAACTGGTAGGGTGGACACGGGAGACTGGTAGGGTGGACACGGGAATTGAAAACCGGTGTCCAGTGGGGAGGACGTGCGATTGGCTGCGAGTGTTAACACTATACAACAGGTTATTATTCTGTGACACTTGGAAGTTCATTTATAATATTCTCATATGGAAATGTACTAAAGAGTTCCAGCACGTGGATCATATCCTGCAGAAATCCATTCCGTTTCTATCTGCATAGTCAATTCACTTTCTGAACTAAACTTCCATTAACAGCAAAGACACACACTTCTCTGGAAAATGTTATGTGCATAATGATGTCATTTCACCAGACTGCACACGTGTCTGCTTAATGTAGCTCTTTCTCTGGGACATGTTATGTGCATATTGATGTCATTTCACCAGACTGCCCACGTATCTGCTTAATGTAGCTCTTTCTCTGGGACATGTTATGTGCATATTGATGTCATTTCACCAGACTGCCCACGTATCTGCTTAATGTAGCTCTTTCTCTGGGACATGTTATGTGCATATTGATGTCATTTCACCTGACTGCCCACGTATCTGCTTAATGTAGCTCTTTCTCTGGGACATGTTATGTGCATATTGATGTCATTTCACCAGACTGCACACGTATCTGCTTAATGTAGCTCTTTCTCTGGGACATGTTATGTGCATATTGATGTCATTTCACCTGACTGCCCACGTATCTGCTTAATGTAGCTCTTTCTCTGGGACATGTTATGTGCATATTGATGTCATTTCACCTGACTGCCCACGTATCTGCTTAATGTAGCTCTTTCTCTGGGACATGTTATGTGCATATTGATGTCATTTCACCAGACTGCCCACGTATCTGCTTAATGTAGCTCTTTCTCTGGGGGATTTGGGATGTTTTACTTGTGCTTCCTGTGACTGTGTTTATATGTGTATATTTATATTGTATTATACAGGGCACATTGGAAAGAGAGACCTAGGTCTCAATATGTCTTCCCAGGTCAAATAAAGGTAAAAACATCACTAATAATAATAATAATGACCTGGTTTTAAAAAGTAGAGGATGGACATAAGGGAAGGCTGTTGTCTGTATTAACCAGTGGTCTACTATAATGCAGGGTATAATGTAAAGTAAAAATAAAATAATGACAAGATAAGCACGTTTTTATTTAGGTTTTTATTCACCGTGCAGACAATGGGTTCCATCAGCTTGTTGCTATGCACTGGGTTCCATCAGCTTGTTGCTATGCACTGGGTTCCATCAGCTTGTTGCTATGCACATCCATCCATGTCAATTATATGGCATGCACAGGTTCATGAGGTCATCCACCATCAATTGACTGTTGGCACGGGAACAACAGATAGTCCTTACTGCTGTTAGTCCATACAAACACATTGAATAACAGATAGTCCTTACTGCTGTTAGTCCATACAAACACATTGAATAACAGATAGTCCTTACTGCTGTTAGTCCATACAAACACATTGAACAACAGATAGTCCTTACTGCTGTTAGTCCATACAAACACATTGAACAACAGATTCACTCCATGGAACAAAAAATATTTGACCAACCACTCCTTTTGAATGAGTAGCATTGTGCAATTAAATCCATTTGAATTCCTCTTAATGTGTTCAAGATGTCTCATCCTGTATGTTGCATATGTATTGCTTGCACAATTTTTTATTTTTTATAGTTCAGTGTTCTTCAAATTCCGCAGAACTAAAAAAACAACTTTGATGGTATGACACTGGATCCTATTAGCAGAGAGTCTGGGGATTCCAAATCACCCTCCCTTATTGGAAACAACTTGTTCCAACAGTACGGTAACAAATGGCTGTAATGAAAATTCAGTTTTGGTAACAGTTGACTTGATTTTTTCACACACAAAAAACGTCCTGATATAGACACAACCAGATCCTATTGGTAAAGTGTCTGAGGACTCCAAATCACCAGTGGTGGACAAAGTACCCAATTGTCATACTTGACTAAAAGTAAAGATGCCTTAATAGAAAATGACTTGCGTAAAAGTCAAAGTTACCCAGTAAAATACAACTTGAGTTAAAGTCTAATAGTATTTGGTTTTAATATACTTAAGTATCAAAGCTATAAATAGAATTGCTAGTATAAATCATTTCAAATGTTATATTAAGCAAACCAGATGGCACAATTTCCTTTATTTACAGATAGCCAGGGACACACTCCAACACACACATCATTTACAAACAAAGTGTGAGTTGGACAATTTTCCTGTCAAAATGTAACAAGTACTTTTGAGTGTCAGGGAAAAAACTATGGAGTAAAAAATACATTATTTTCTTTAGGAATGTAGTGATGTAAAGTACAGAAACAAAACAAAAAAACGACTTAAGTATTTTAACAGCAAATCACACCCCTTTAATGGAGACAACTTCTATAGAATTAACAGTCCAGTAGCAAACAGCTGGTTAGGGATAACTGCTTTAGTGTAAATGGTACAGTAGCAAACAGCTGGTTAGGGATAACTGCTTTAGTGTAAATGGTCCAGTAGCAAGCAGCTGGTTAGGGATAACTGCTTTAGTGTAAATGGTACAGTAGCAAACAGCTGGTTAGGGATAACTGCTTTAGTGTAAATGGTACAGTAGCAAACAGCTGGTTAGTGTAAATGGTACAGTAGCAAACAGCTGGTTAGGGATAACTGCTTTAGTGTAAATGGTACAGTAGCAAACAGCTGGTTAGGGATAACTGCTTTAGTGTAAATGGTCCAGTAGCAAACAGCTGGTTAGGGATAACTGCTTTAGTGTAAATGGTCCAGTAGCAAACAGCTGGTTAGGGATAACTGCTTTAGTGTAAATGGTCCAGTAGCAAACAGCTGGTTAGGGATAACTGCTTTAGTGTAAATGGTACAGTAGCAAACAGCTGGTTAGGGATAACTGCTTTAGTGTAAATGGTACAGTAGCAAACAGCTGGTTAGGGATAACTGCTTTAGTGTAAATGGTACAGTAGCAAACAGCTGGTTAGGGATAACTGCTTTAGTGTAAATGGTCCAGTAGCAAACAGCTGTATAGTGTAAATGGTACAGTAGCAAACAGCTGGTTAGGGATAACTGCTTTAGTGTAAATGGTACAGTAGCAAACAGCTGGTTAGGGATAACTGCTTTAGTGTAAATGGTACAGTAGCAAACAGCTGGTTAGGGATAACTGCTTTAGTGTAAATGGTACAGTAGCAAACAGCTGGTTAGGGATAACTGCTTTAGTGTAAATGGTACAGTAGCAAACAGCTGGTTAGGGATAACTGCTTTAGTGTAAATGGTACAGTAGCAAACAGCTGGTTAGGGATAACTGCTTTAGTGTAAATGGTACAGTAGCAAACAGCTGTATAGTGTAAATGGTACAGTAGAAAACGTGTAGATAAATCAATCAAATGTATTTTATTTTTTTAAAGCTAATTACAGTGCTTTACAGTTGCTCAGCCAAAAAAAACAAACAGCAAGCAATGCAGATCCAGAAGCCCAGAGGCTAAGAAAAACTCCCTAAGAAGGCAGGAACCAAGAGGAACCAGACTCTTAAGGGGTGGCATTTCCTCTTCTGGCTGTCGCATTTTAAGAGTACAGTGGACATTAAGGCAAGACGGTTATTCAAGACATTCATAGAGGGAGACCAGCAAGGTCAAGTAATAACCACAGTGGTTATAGAGGGTGGAACAGTTCAACACCACAGTGGTTATAGAGGGTGCAACAGTTCAACACCACAGTGGTTATAGAGGGTGCAACAGTTCAACACCACAGTGGTTATAGAGGGTGGAACAGTTCAACACCACAGTGGTTATAGAGGGTGCAACAGTTCAACACCACAGGAGTGATTGTCAGTTGGCGTTTCATAGCCAGGCATTCAGAGGTCGAGACAGAGAGAGAGAGAGAGACAGAGCGAGAAAGACAGAGAGAGAGCGAGAAAGACAGAGAGAGAGAGAGAGAGAGAAAGACAGAGAGAGAAAGACCGAGAGAGAGAGAGAGAGAGAGAAAGACAGAGAGAGAGAAAGACAGAGAGAGAGAGAGAAAGACAGAGAGAGAGAGAGAAATCCTTTCAGCTCTTGAACGTATCCATGCGTTGTTACATGCCCAGTGAATCAGGTCTGCGGTTCACAGCTGCAGGAACTGGACCAGCAGTACAACTGGGTCGACTGGTGACAGAGACAGCAAGGAGTCATCAGGCTCAGTGGTCCTGAGGCATGATCAGGCTCAGTGGTCCTGAGGCATGGTCAGGCTCAGTGGTCCTGAGGCATGGTCAGGCTCAGTGGTCCTGAGGCATGGTCAGGCTCAGTGGTCCTGAGGCATGGTCAGGCTCAGTGGTCCTGAGGCATGGTCAGGCTCAGGTCTTCCCAGAGGGGAGACAGAGAGAGGGAATGTGGAGAGAGCATGCCTAAGATCACATTGTACACGGAGATAGGACAGACTGACCCTACTCCCCGGCACATACGCTATTGCAGCATAGATACTGGGGACTGAGACAGACTGTTAAAACACGGCTCTGATTTGGCAGTTTCAGCACCCCTTTTCCAGTAGTTTGTCGTACTTGCCCAACACTCCTTATATGGTACCTACAAGTCACACCACTTTCTCAGCCAATCACGGCTTAGTTATTCCCACATCTCCTCTCCCTTTCTAGTCAGAGTGAGTGAGATCTCCTAGTGACAAGGTGTACAGCTGATTCGTTTTCCTACAGCTTGACTTGTTGTGTGTCCGTTGAAATACCAAACCACACACATACTATCCACAGGTATCCATTAAGGAACCCATACATTGGTAATAACCCTGTTCTGAAGACATCTGGACTTTACCAAACCACACACATACTATCCACAGGTATCCATTAAGGAACCCATACATTGGGTAATAAACCTGTTCTGAAGACATCTGGACTTTACCAAACCACACACATACTATCCACAGGTATCCATTAAGGAACCAATACATTGGGTAATAAACCTGTTCTGAAGACATCTGGACTTGTTCTTGCTGAACAGACCTGTGGCGGCTGAACCTTATTTCCCTATTCTACATGGTTGTATTTTTATTTAACCAGTCAAGTCAAGTAAGAACAAATTATAAGTTACAATGATGTTCTACCCCGGACGACACTGGGCCGATTGTGCGCAGCCCTACAGGACTCCCAATCACAGCCGGATGTGATGCAGCCTGGATTCGAACCAGGGACCAGGGATGCAGTACCTCAGACAGCAGTGAGATGCAGTACCCTAGACAGCAGTGAGATGCAGTACCTCAGACAGCAGTGAGATGCAGTACCCTAGACAGGCAGTGGGATGCAGTACCTCAGACAGCAGTGAGATGCAGTACCCTAGACAGCAGTGAGATGCAGTACCTCAGACAGCAGTGAGATGCAGTACCTCAGACAGCAGTGAGATGCAGTACCTCAGACAGCAGTGAGATGCAGTACCTCAGACAGCAGTGAGATGCAGTACCTCAGACAGCAGTGGGATGCAGTACCTCAGACAGCAGTGGGATGCAGTACCTTAGACAGCAGTGAGATGCAGTACCTTAGACAGCAGTGAGATGCAGTACCCTAGACAGCAGTGAGATGCAGTACCTCAGACAGCAGTGAGATGCAGTACCTCAGACAGCAGTGAGATGCAGTACCTCAGACAGCAGTGGGATGCAGTACCTTAGACAGCAGTGAGATGCAGTACCTTAGACAGCAGTGAGATGCAGTACCTTAGACAGCAGTGAGATGCAGTACCCTAGACAGCAGTGAGATGCAGTACCTCAGACAGCAGTGAGATGCAGTACCTCAGACAGCAGTGAGATGCAGTACCTCAGACAGCAGTGGGATGCAGTACCTTAGACAGCAGTGAGATGCAGTACCTCAGACAGCAGTGAGATGCAGTACCCTAGACAGCAGTCAGATGCAGTACCTCAGACAGCAGTGAGATGCAGTACCTTAGACAGCAGTGAGATGCAGTACCTCAGACAGCAGTGAGATGCAGTACCCTAGACAGCAGTGAGATGCAGTACCCTAGACAGGCAGTGGGATGCAGTACCTTAGACAGCAGTGAGATGCAGTACCTCAGACAGCAGTGAGATGCAGTACCCTAGACAGCAGTGAGATGCAGTACCCTAGACAGCAGTGAGATGCAGTACCCTAGACAGGCAGTGAGATGCAGTACCTTAGACAGCAGTGAGATGCAGTACCTCAGACAGCAGTGAGATGCAGTACCTTAGACAGCAGTGAGATGCAGTACCTTAGACAGCAGTGAGATGCAGTACCTCAGACAGCAGAGAGATGCAGTACCCTAGACAGGCAGTGAGATGCAGTACCTTAGACAGCAGTGAGATGCAGTACCTCAGACAGCAGTGAGATGCAGTACCTTAGACAGCAGTGAGATGCAGTACCTTAGACAGCAGTGAGATGCAGTACCCTAGACAGGCAGTGGGATGCAGTACCTTAGACAGCAGTGAGATGCAGTACCTTAGACAGCAGTGAGATGCAGTACCTTAGACAGCAGTGAGATGCAGTACCTTAGACAGCAGTGAGATGCAGTACCTCAGACAGCAGTGAGATGCAGTACCCTAGACAGCAGTGAGATGCAGTACCTCAGACAGCAGTGGGATGCAGTACCTTAGACAGCAGTGAGATGCAGTACCCTAGACAGCAGTGAGATGCAGTACCTTAGACAGCAGTGAGATGCAGTACCTCAGACAGCAGTGAGATGCAGTACCTCAGACAGCAGTGGGATGCAGTACCCTAGACAGCAGTGAGATGCAGTACCTTAGACAGCAGTGAGATGCAGTACCTTAGACAGCAGTGAGATGCAGTACCCTAGACAGCAGTGAGATGCAGTACCCTAGACAGCAGTGAGATGCAGTACCCTAGACAGGCAGTGGGATGCACTACCTTAGACAGCAGTGAGATGCAGTACCCTAGACAGCAGTGAGATGCAGTACCTTAGACAGCAGTGAGATGCAGTACCTTAGACAGCAGTGAGATGCAGTACCTCAGACAGCAGTGAGATGCAGTACCTTAGACAGCAGTGAGATGCAGTACCTTAGACAGGCAGTGGGATGCACTACCTTAGACAGCAGTGAGATGCAGTACCCTAGACAGGCAGTGGGATGCAGTACCTTAGACAGCAGTGAGATGCAGTACCTTAGACAGCAGTGAGATGCAGTACCCTAGACAGCAGTGAGATGCAGTACCTTAGACAGCAGTGAGATGCAGTACCTTAGACAGCAGTGAGATGCAGTACCCTAGACAGCAGTGAGATGCAGTACCCTAGACAGCAGTGAGATGCAGTACCTCAGACAGCAGTGAGATGCAGTACCTTAGACAGCAGTGAGATGCAGTACCTTAGACAGCAGTGAGATGCAGTACCTTAGACAGCAGTGAGATGCAGTACCTTAGACAGCAGTGAGATGCAATACCTTAGACAGCAGTGAGATGCAGTACCCTAGACAGGCAGTGAGATGCAGTACCTTAGACAGCAGTGAGATGCAGTACCTTAGACAGGCAGTGGGATGCAGTACCTTAGACAGCAGTGAGATGCACTACCCTAGACAGCAGTGAGATGCAGTACCTCAGACAGCAGTGAGATGCAGTACCTTAGACAGCAGTGAGATGCAGTACCCTAGACAGGCAGTGGGATGCAGTACCTTAGACAGCAGTGAGATGCACTACCCTAGACAGCAGTGAGATGCACTACCTCAGACAGCAGTGAGATGCAGTACCCTAGACAGCAGTGAGATGCAGTACCCTAGACAGCAGTGAGATGCAGTACCCCAGACAGCAGTGGGATGCAGTACCTCAGACAGCAGTGAGATGCAGTACCCTAGACAGCAGTGAGATGCAGTACCTCAGACAGCAGTGGGATGCAGTACCTTAGACCACTGCACCACTGGTCCCCCTCGGATCTGCCCCCAAGGCGGTTTGGGGAAAATGTTCTCTTCAAAACATATTTAAATCCTGTTCTGTAAAGAGTTCAAAGTAGTTTAGAACCATTCATACTTCTGGCAACAGTGCTGGAATTATGAAAAAATAGACAGTAAATCAATATTTTAATTGATTTGAATCATATATTGTGAGTTTTCAATGCATGTTTAAGTCCCTTTAAACTATAATCCTTGTGATTTTAAAAATCAGAGGAAAGTCCCGTAATAGTCATGTAAGATTTTTCCAGGAGGACTTTTATTTTTTAAATGTAGCCCGTATGATCGCGTGGTTAATGTCGCTGAGTTCACATTGCCGTAAAAGGGTCTCTAGCTAACTTAGCGACACCAACAAGAGCTGTCAACTTTCAAAATCAAGTGTCAAGGTAAAATCAATCTTTCTAACAAGTTATAGAATGTTTCCAAATACAGAAAGCATCACTTAGTATTGTGATTATTTGTCCACCCAATGAATATTGTGTCAACAATTAGCTTGCTAACTAGCCATTAGACGCTAACTAGCTGACATAGCAAGCACGTTTGTTTATCTTCAAGACGCTGTGTGTGTTGTGAATTATCATATTAGTTATCAAGACAGTAATGTCAAATATATGAAGTGTTCATCTTTAAGATGACAAATCCATTGGCAACCCTGATCACTAGCTAGTAATGTAGCATGGCTAGCTAGGCCGTTTGTTAGGTAGCCAAGGAGGCTAGCTAGCTAACTTCATTTCAGTAATAATCAAATCATTAGTCTTTTACTGATTAAAAATCAAATGTCCGTTTTAGATCTCGTTTACTGTAAACTATATTCATCGTAATGTAGCTAGATATCTAACTAGATATCGTCCCTTGCTAGTGAGAAAGGTGAGAGTAAAATGCGTCAGTAAGCTAAAGCTATAACTCTTCTGTGTAAATGAACTGAGAGTCGTGATCAAGGGCTGGTCAGTAAGCTAAACCAATAATAGCTCCACATGACTATAGTTGTTTGGCGTCAAATCCGTTTCAAAAGTCGAACAGGCGTTGAAACATCATTTCATGAGCAAACACTTGAGTCAACAGAGAATAACCGTGGTCCTGCAAGCACAAATTAAACTTGAGATCTTGCCAGTGTGAGACTTCGAGCGAGCACAACTGCGTTTCTGCAGGCAGTAAATTCATTCCAGAGCAGAGGTGTTCATCTGAAGAAATACTTACGACATGAAGAGTCAGAAATTACTGAACTCTCACAAATAACCCACCTCCCCACATGGACGTCCTTTCTTCCTCACACCAAATGTTTTAATTCAATTTAACGGTTGTCCAGTTTGCGCTTCCAACTGCTTACTATAATTTTCAACGGAGCCTGTAGTAGTTTACTGGAACACAATAAGGTAATGTTTTTGGATCAATTACGGCTTGACTGCCCTCCATCCAGATTTTTTTTTTACAATAAAGAGGAAATGGGAAGGTGAAAAGTGACGATAATGAGGTCAGTATGATTGTTTTTCAGTAGAGAAACCAGCTAGCTAATCTCCAATTTCAACATTGAAATCATTGTTATAATTATTTGGTCTTCTCTTATTAAACAGGCTAATGATGAGGCAAGCTAGTTTGTCAGCTTGCCAGGAAGCTAATTAACCACGAAGCAAAAGCCAAGGTGATTTCATTTTCTGTACAGTCTCTGGTTTAAATGAGAGCATTGTACCTAAGTTAAGGAGGGGGTTTAGTAGAGGATCCTAAAACTGAGTGGGGTTGTGTTGGGTTGTGACACTACAGGGCCGTGGACCCCTAGGGGCAGGGCGGTGGAATCCTAGGGGCAGGGCGGTGGACCCCTAGGGGCAGGGTGGTGGACTCCTAGGGGCAGGGTGGTGGACTCCTAGGGGCAGGATGATGGACCCCTAGGGGCAGGATGATGGACCCCTAGGGGCAGGATGATGGACCCCTAGGGGCAGGGTGGTGGACTCCTAGGGGCAGGATGATGGACTCCTAGGGGCAGGGTGGTGGACTCCTAGAGGCAGGATGATGGACCCCTAGGGGCAGGGTGGTGGGCCGCAGGACGGGGGAGACCCAGCTATATTGTGTGCAAGTAAAACGAGCTCTACAGTACCATTAGGCCTATGGGATTAATTATATGGAGGTTGTACTTGTTTCTGTGTGTTTTCATTCATCTTTTGTTTTCCAAACCTTTTCCCTTGATACATAAAACAAAAACATGGAGTTGTGTTGGGGAGAGATTTTAGTTATTGACTAGACTTGGTGGGGGTCGGGCGTGTAGGCGGCTCGAGTTGGTGTAGAGCAGGTATTCCCAAACTGAGGTATCCTCGTGGTTAGAGGCAGGTATCCTCGTGGTTAGAGGCAGGTATCCTCGTGGTTAGAGGCAGGTATCCTCGTGGTTAGAGGCAGGTATCCTCGTGGTTAGAGGCAGGTATCCTCGTGGTTAGAGGCAGGTAGCCTCATGGTTAGAGGCAGGTAGCCTCGTGGATAGAGCGATGGGTTAGTAGCCGAAAGGTTGATAGATCGAATCCCCGAGCTGACAAGGTAAAAATGTTGTTCTGCCCTTGAATAAGGCAGTTTAACCCACTGTTTTCCCCGGTAGGCCGTCATTGTAAATAAGAATTTGTTCTTAACTGACTTGCCAAGTTAAATAAAGGTAAAATAAATAACAAAATGCTGTTGGGGTATGCCAAATAGTCAATTTTATATCTTCCAACAGGGAGACACATTTGGATTAGGTTTTTTCCTCACCTGAGTAGCCTCGTTTCACTGCCAAAAATAAAATGTAACCGTATAGTGTTCAGTGAAATAACAAACACAATGTCAAATACAGGAAGCCTAGTCAAATAATTTACATCCAATCACATTAACCGTTACTCTCTCGCGGGAATTCCACTAATGGTCTGTATGTAGCCAAACGTAGCTGCTGCTCGTGTTGGGATCTGTACTGATGGTGCAAAAGCCATGACAAGGAGACATAGTGGAGTGGTAACGGGCGTGCAAGCAGTTGCTCCCGATGCCACTTGGGGACACTGCAGCATCCACCAAGAGGCTCTTGCTGCCAAGGGAATGCCTGCCGGCTTGAAAGCCGTTTTGGACACTGCATTGAAAATGGTTAACTTTGTTAAAGCAAGGCCCCTGACCTCTCATGTATTTTCTGTACTATGCAATGATATGGGCAGCGACCACGTAACACTTTTACAACATCGGTTAACGGATGATCTCTGCATGTGTGGTTCCCACCGTGAAGCATGGAGGAGCAGGTGTGATGGTGATTTGCTGGTGACACTGTCCGTGATTAATTTAGAAGCCACATTTAGCCAGCATGGCTACCAGAGCAGTCTGCGGCGATATGCAAACCCATCTGGTTTGCGCTTAGTGGGACAATGACCCAACACACCTCCAGGCTGTGTAAGGGCTATTTGACCAAGAAGGAAAGTGATAAGTGCTGCATCAAATGACCTGGCCTCCACAATCCCTGACCTCAACCTAATTGAGATGGTTTGGGATGAGTTGGACCGCAGAGTGAAGGGAAAAACAGCCCACAAGTGCTCAACATATGTGGGAATTCCTTCAAGACTGTTCCAGGTGTTGCTACTTGAGAGAATGCCAAGAGTGTGTAAAGCTGTCATCAAGGAAAAGGGTGGCTACTTTGTAGAATCTAAAATATATTTTGATTTGTTTAACACTTTTTTTTTGTTACTACATGATTGCATATGTGTTATTTCATAGTTTTGATGTCTTAATTATTATTCTACAATGTAGAAAATAGTCCAAATAAAGACAAATCCTGGAAGGTGTCGGTGTGTCCAAACTTTTGACTGGTACTGTATATATTTGTAAATATATTTACCTTCATTATCAACCCTACCACCCCTCCGCTAATTGAAGTAAACTAAAGGACAACAACACTTAGGCTTCTACTTCCAGCTTATACATACTATATACATTCTATGGACACAATGTATTTTACAATAGTTATCTTTTGTTTGTTTTTAATACCACCCTTCAGCTACCATAAACCCCTCCCATCTATCTCTGAATCCCATCCATCCACTCAGTGTTTGCTCACGCGAGCCATCTTGTGAGCGTTTGACTTTTGAATCGGACTTGACACCGTATTGTTCCCATCGCCACAGCAACGTGAGCCAGCACATTGAATTTATTAGCAGGTATTCCTAGTGCATGGAATATTTTGCATGGTCTAGCTATCATTTTACTAGCGAAGCTGCTCCAGTATTTAGTGAAACTCACCTTAAATGTATTTCCTCTTTTGGATCCATCTCTAGCCGTCCATGTCTGAACAGAAGTCCACAGAGTCCCCAGGTTCTGGCTGTGGTGTTCCAGCCCAGAGAACCTCACAGTGGGGTCCAGAGATGGTCTCACTGAAGCTGGAAGACTGCAGTCAACCACTGGAACTCAATGTAATTGTTAAAGAGGAATGGGAGGAGAGAGGAATCGAGGAGGAGAGAGAAGTAAAAGAGGTGGATCAGAGAGCAGTTAAAGAGGAAATGGAGAAGAGAGAAGTCAAAGAGGAAGTAGAGATGGCAGTCAAAGAAGAAGAGGAGGAGAACAGTGAAGTGTCTGCTCCAGATCTAAGGGAAGAGGAGGAGAACAATGAAGTGTCTGCTCCAGATCTAAGGGAAGAGGAGAACAATGAAGTGTCTGCTCCAGATCTAAGGGAAGAGGAGGAGAACAGTGAAGTGTCTGCTCCAGATCTAAGGGAAGAGGAGGCAGCAGTAGATAGTATCAGTGACCCAGGTAAGATCAGGTGTGGAGTATGGAGAGAAGTTGGTGACTTGGTGGCTCCAGGAGATTCCCAAACCATTGTAGGGCTTCTGCTTGCATCAAAAGTTTTTTAAAGCTCCTTTCAATGTTCCCTTTTTTCTAACCCCATATATATCTGTCCATATTCCCAAAGGAGAGAGCTACAACCCAGGTTCAGACAGTGAGCCCAGTTCCACAGCATCAGGAAACCATAAACAACACAGACAGAGGAACTCAAGACAGAAACATCATCACTGCATGGACTGCTTCACTAGCTTCTATGATCCAGAGGAGTTGAGAAGACACACTTGTAGGCCCCGACCCTGTTCTGATTGCAGTGGCAGTTTAATTTGTCCGATTCACCTCAAATCACACCAACAGACTCTCAAAAGAAAGAAGATGAACCCGTGTGGTCAATGTGGGAAGAGATTTCAGACACCAAGCAGCTTGAAGATGCACCAGATTACTCACACAG
Source organism: Oncorhynchus kisutch (assembly GCF_002021735.2). Taxonomy (NCBI): domain Eukaryota; kingdom Metazoa; phylum Chordata; class Actinopteri; order Salmoniformes; family Salmonidae; genus Oncorhynchus; species Oncorhynchus kisutch. The sequence continues at coordinate 8,759 of NW_022262996.1, read as the reverse complement.
GAAAGAGGTCGTACCACTGCTCCCAGTGTAGTAAGAGGTTCTGTCGTGTAGACGCATTAAAGTCTCACCAGAGAATACACACAAGGGAGAAGCCTTTCCACTGCTCCCAGTGTGGGAAGACATTTGGTTCGTCATTCAATTTGAAGCGACACCAGAAAATACACACAGGGGCGAAGCCTTTTCACTGCTCCCATTGTGGGAAGAGCTTCGGTGATGAAGAAAGTCAAAATAAACACCAAAGAATACACACAAGAGATAAGACTTTCCACTGCTCTGAGTGTGGAAAGATCTTCAGTAAGGGAGGAAATCTAAAGGAACATCAGAAAATACATACAGGGGAAAAGCCATACAGCTGTGATCAGTGTGGGAAGAGATTCAGTCAAACAGGAGTCCTAAAGAGACACCAGCTAACTCACACAGGAGAAAAACCTTTCAACTGCTCCCAGTGTGGGAAGGATTTCAGTCAGTCATCACTTTTGAAGGGGCACCAGCTAACGCACACAGGAAAGAAGCCTCACCGCTGCTCTCACTGTGGAAAGAGCTTCAGTTGGGTAAGAGACCTAAAGAAACATCAGAGAGTACACAGAGAGAAGCCTTTCCACTGCTCCCAATGTGGGAAGAGCTTCAATGAGAAAGGAAATCTAAAGCAACACCAGAGAAAACACTCAGGAGAGAAACCGTACAGCTGTGATCAGTGTGGAATTAGCTTTAAATGGAAACAAAGCCTGAAGGAACATCAGAAGGCAAAGCACAGTGCAGTGCCAGACCATGGCCTTATAATTGTGTTGCCAAGCTGGGCATCTACATATATAATTAATATTGACACTAACCAGATTACCATCGAACCTTTTTAGGCGAGTAAACATTTTTTTTTTACTTCTTGGATATAGGGGGCACTCTTTTAATTTATGGATAAAAAAACGTGCCCGTTTTAAGCGCAATATTTTGTCACGAAAAGATGCTCCACTATGCATATAATTGGCAGCTTTGGAAAGAAAACACTCTAAGGTTTCCAGAACTGCAAAGTTATTATCTGTGGGTGCCACAGAACTCATGTTACAGGCGAAACCAAGATGATACATTACCCAGGAAATGGGCAGAATTTTCGAAGCTCTGTTTTCTCCTTATATGGCTGTGAATGCGCCGGGAATGAGCCTGCCCTTCCTATCGTTTCTCCAAGGTGTCTGCAGCATTGTGACATTTGTAGGCATATCATTGGAAGATTGGCCATAAGAGACTACATTTACCACGGGTCCGCCCAGTGTCCTTTGTGTAAATTCATGCGTAATCTACAAGCTGCACGCGGTCATCCAGTGATTGAGAGGAGAGAGGAGGCTTTCAACGAACGATATATCATGAAGAGATATGTGAAAAACACCTTGAGGATTGGTCCTACAAAACGTTTGCCATGTTTCAGTCGATATTATGGAGTTAATTTGGAAAAAAGTTTGACGTTTTGTAGACTGAATTTTCGTTTTTTTTTGGTAGCCAAACGTGACGCACCAAACGGAGCAATTTCTCCTAAACAAATCATCTTTCAGGAAAAACTGAGCATTTGCTATCTAACTGAGAGTCTCCTCATTGAAAACATCTGAAGTTCTTCAAAGGTAATGATTTTATTTGAATGATTTTCTGGTTTTTGTAAAAATGTTTCCTGCTGATGCTAACGCTAAATGCTATGCTAGCATGCTACGCTAACAGCGCTAGCTGTTACACAAATGCTTATTTTGCAATGGTTGAGAAGCATATTTTGAAAATCTGAGATGACAGTGTTGTTAACAAAAGGCTAAGCTTGAGAGCTAGCATATTTATTTCATTTCATTTGCGATATTCATGAATAGTTAACGTTGCGTTATGGTAATGAGCTTGAGGCTGTATTCACGATCCCTGATCCGGGATGGCTCGACGCAACAGGTTTTAAAGGAAGATTTTTATTTGTTACATCAAACCTTAAATGGCAAAGTAGCTTTTATGTGCTCTCTGTCATCATGCACTGTTTTGTTATCTGTCTGTTTGGTGGGAAACATTTTATTGATGTGGGTTTTAAAATATTCACATGAAGATCTGTCTTCAATTGGATGAAAACCAAGCTCGTGTTGCACATTTGTTAGGCTAAATAGATATGTTTAATTATGCAAAAGAGAGAGACTTCTGACAACTAAGTCACAACAGGTGGAGTCCGAGTCCATGTCAGAGTCGAGTCATGAAAATCGTGAGCCCTGGTCTCGAGTACTACAACACTGACAGCTACTCTCCTTTTGGGAACGTTTTATTTGTGCAAATTGATTACATTACCTTACTTTTCTTGCTTGTTAGTGCAAAGTTTGGGCATCGTTCAGGATGCCTGGTTGTATTGCCACCACCCAACTGACCTGATTGAAGAGAGGTCAGTGAAGTGGATGAATACAGTGGGTGTAGTAGCTCCGTTCAACCACAAGATGAAACTATCGACCCTTAATAAAAACAGAGTAAAAAGTAGCTTTCTTCCATCCAGTGGAATCCGTGATGAACTGCTGAAACGGTCAAACCACGTCACATGTTATTAGAGCAACACATCACCATTACTTCCTAAACAAAATGGTATGAAGATGTAAGATAATCCTTCTTTATGAATTGTATTGATGTGTGCATGTAGTCCCGCACTAAGAGCCATGTACAGTCTACAGAGTTGTTCTGTGGGGGTCATGGAGTAGGCTGATACCCCATTTCATGGGTGCGCACTCCATAGGGAAGGCTGTACAGTGCCATACAAATGTTCCATAGGGAAGGCTGTACAGTGCCATAGAAAACACTCCATAGGGAAGGCTGTACAGTGCCATAGAAATGTTCAATACACATTGTAGGCTGAATAGTGAGGTGAATTCCCACAGTCAAAGTCCCGCAATAAGAGCTGTACAGTATAAGGCTGTACAGTGCTGCATGTCCCTTTTTGAAGTTTAATACATCCACAGATTTTCCGGGTTAAGGTTTGGCCATCATTGTAAATAATAAATTGTTCTTAACTGACTTGCATAGTCAAATAAAGGTTAAATTAAAAAATAAAATGATTGGTATGAATGGCAGAGGCATAGGTGATGCATTACCTGCTTTTACTTATACAGGAACATACAATTAAGGCATGTGAGATCAGAAATTATGTTATACAATTGAATAAATTAAAATGTTCATAGAATTATAACAACGGTTCATATGGATTTTATAAAAAAATTATTATAGCCTCTAAAATAAATGTAAACAGACCATAAATGTCTCAATTTGTGTTTTTCTAGGAAAGCTGTGAATGCAATTATATGATACAATATCAGTACTTGTTTCATTTACAACTTGTCTAAGTTCCATCATCAACAGATTTCAGTCAGTGTCTGGCTGTGGATTGACTGGGTTGTTTGAATGGAATGTCGGCATATTGGTAGTTATTTAGAAACATTTATGGAATTATTCCTCTAAAACTGTCTGGCTAGCTAGCTAAAAAACTGCAGATAATCATCAATTCATTGTTTTACACTATCTTATCACAGCACTGGCAAACCATGGTTGACCAAAATGAGCTGACCTTTTATACCATCATAAGAAGGTGAATTATATTCTAGTGTTCCAATTCCTAATTCTATGGTTCCAAGCCCTTTTCTATGGATTCTATTTCTATGGTATTTCTAGGTTCTCCACCTTCCAGGTGGTGTGATAGGTTGGTTTATCATTGTGTGGGGCTGCTTTGGCATGAGTCTGAATGGGAACAGTCTGTCTGACATTGACCTTATCGTATCACTGTACAGCGCATTCAGAAAGTATTCAGACCGCTTGACTTTGTCCACATTTTGTTACGTTACAGACTTATTCTAAAACAGATCAAATAAAATACTCAAATCTACATACAATACTCCATAATGACAAAGCGAAAAACAGTATAAACATAAGTAGTAAACATTTTTGCAAATGTATTAAAAATAGAAAACAGATACCGTATTCAAACCCTTTGCTATGAGACTCAATTGAGCTCAGGTGCATCCTGTTTCCATTGATCATTCTTGAGATGTTTCTACAACTTGATTGGAGGAGTTCACTTGAAGTAAATTCAATAGTTTGGACATGATTTGGAAATGCACACGCCTGTCTATATAAGGTCCCATAGTTGACAGTGCATGTCAGAGCAAAAACCAAGCCATGAGGTCGAAGGAATTGTCCATAGAGCTCCGAGACAGGATTGCGTCGAGGCACCGATCTGGGGAAGGGCACCAAAACATTTCTACAGCATTGAAGGTCCGCAAGAACACAGTGGCCTCCATCATTCTTACATGGAAGAAGTTTGGAACCACCAAGACTCTTCCTAGAGCTGGTCGCCTGGCCAAACTGTGCAATCGGCGTAGAAGGGGACTTGGTCAGGGAGGTGACCAAGAACCCGATGGTCACGCTGACAGAGCACCAGAGTTCCTCTGTGGAGATTGGAGAACCTTCCAGAAGGACAACGATCTCTGCAGCATTCCACCAATCAGGCCTTAATGGTAGAGAAGCCAGACGGAAGCCACTCCTCAGTAAAAGGCACATGACAGCTCTCTTGGAGTTTGCCTAAAGGCACCTAAAGGACTCTCAGACCATGAGAAAACAGGATTCTCTGGCCATCCCTACAGTGAAGCATGGTGGTGGCAGCATCATGCTGTGGGGATGTTTTTCAGCGACAGGGACTGGGAGACTAGTCAGGATCAAGGGAAAGATGAACGATGCAAAGTACAGAGAGATCCTTGGTGAAAAACCTGCTCCAGAGCACTTAGGACCTCAGACTGGGGTGAAGGTTCACCTTCCAACAGGACAAATCAGGAGTGGCTTCGGGACAAGTCTCTGAATGTCCTTGAGCGGCCCAGCCAGAGCCCGTATTTGAACCCTATCAAACATCTCTGGAGAGACCTGAAAATAGATGTGCAGCGACGTTCCCCATCAACCCTGACAGAGCTTGAAAGGATCTACAGAGAAGAATGGAGAAACTCTCCAAATACAGGTGTACCAAGCTTGTAGCGTCATACCCAAGAAGACTAGAGGCTGTAATCGCTGCCAAAGGTGCTTCAACAAAGTACTGAGTAAAGGGTCTGAATATTTATGTAAATGTGATATTTATGTTTTTTTTATGGGGTATTGTGATTTTAAAAAATCCTCATCAATCTACACACATTGATGAGAACTACAATTTCATTCATTTTAGAATACAGCTGTATTGTAACAAAATGTGAAAAAAAGTGAAGGGGCCTGAAATACTTTCCGAATGCACTGACAAGAGGGTGATAACCCCTGATTTATAACATGTCGACATGTGGGCCAGGCAAGACCAGGTGTGAAAAAAATGTATCTTTAGAAATAATTTACAGGACACCTGGAAATTATTATTCCCAGCTACAGAAGATGACTCCTTTTCCCCCCTCAAAGTCAGAAAAGCTATTCAAGAATTGACTACATTTTTATTTCCCAGAATGCACTCAACAATAAACTGGATTCAAAAAGGTATGATATGTGTTCTTTGAAAAGGTATTCTCTGACATGTTCAATCTCTCCCTGGCTCACGCCTCTATACCCACCTGCTTCCAGATGTCCACTGTGCCCAAGAAAGTGAAAGTAACTCAACTGAATGACTACCGACCAGTAGCACTCCCTTCTGTCATCATGAAGTGCTTTGAGAGGCCTAGTCAAAGACCATATCACCTCCCTCCCCGACAAACTCGACCCTCTCCAATTTGCCTACCACCCTGACTGATCCACGGACGATGCAATCGCCATTGCACTGTACACTGCCCTCACCCACCTGGACAAAAGGAATACATAGGTGAGGATGCTGTTCATCTCGACTACAGCTCGGCCTTCAATACCATTGTGCCCTATAAGCGCATTACAAAGCTCACAGCCCTGGGACTGAACTCCTCCCTATGCAACTGGGTGCTGGACTTCCTGACAGGCTGCCCCCAGGTGGTGAAGGTAGGCAACATTACCTCCTCGACACTGATCCTCAACACGGGGGCCCCACAAGGGTGCATCCTCAGTCCCCACCTGTAATCCCTGTATACCCACGACTGTGTCCTCAGTCCCCTCCTGTATACCCACAACTGTGTCCTCAGTCCCCTCCTGTATACCCACGACTGTGTCCTCAGTCCCCCTCCTGTATACCCACGACTGTGTCCTCTGTCCCCTCCTGTATACCCACGACTGTGTCCTCTGTCCCCTCCTGTATACCCACGACTGTGTCCTCTGTCCCCTCCTGTATACCCAGGACTGTGTGTCCTCAGTCCCCTCCTGTATACCCAGGACTGTGTGTCCTCAGTCCCCTCCTGTATACCCAGGACTGTGTGTCCTCAGTCCCCTCCTGTATACCCAGGACTGTGTGTCCTCAGTCCCCTCCCTATTCCCTGTATACCCACGACTGCGTGACCTCACACAGTTCCCACTCCATCATCAAGTTCTGACGACATGACAGTAGTAAGCCTGATCACCAACAATGACAATACCGCCTACAGAGAGGAGGTAGGCACTCTGGACAGTGTGGTGCCAGGTAAACAACCTCTCCCTCAACGTAGGCAAAACAAAGGAGCTGTTGGTGGGCTTCGGGAGGAACCAGGCTGGACACGCCCCCGTCCTCAATGGGGCCACCATGGAGACGTCATCAACTTCAAATTCTTCGGGCGTACACATCTCAAAAGCTGAAACGGTGTAACCACACACATGGTGATGAAGAAGGCACGACAAGGACTCTTCAACCTCAGGATGCTGAAGAAATATGGAGCCTACTGTCGGGTCGCATCACGGCCTGGTAGAGGCCACTCCACTGCCGCGGACCGCAAGGCTATTCAGAGGGGGATACGTGGAGCCGAATGCACCTCTGGGTGCCCACTGCTTGCTCTACAGGACACCTATAACACCAGGCCAAGAAGATCCTCAGGGACCCCAGCCACCCAAGCCATGTCCTGTTCTCCCCGCTTCAATCACTCACAGACGCTGGCAGTACAGGAGCATCAAAGACTGGCCACTAGTTTCTAACCTCAGACCATCAAGCTGCTGAATAGCCACCACTAGTCAACTACCTGCTCCCCCTGCTACTCCCCATATGGACATTCCACCCCTGATATATATGTTGTTTTTTTATGACCATTTTCATGATTTTATTTCACTTAGTCCTGTATGTTGGAGCTCGAAGCCTAAGATTTTCACTGTACCCTGCAATCACACCTGCAACCCTGTACATGTGACTAGTAAACACTGAATCTGATATAGTGATATCGGATCATTCTATGGTAACATGTTTAATTACTTCAATAGAATGATAATTTGGAGAATGAACAGAGCGCATCTCTGGACCTGAATGTTCTGAATGTTAGACAGAGGACAGGGAAAAAGCTGAGCCCCGATATAATTTGAGATGCCTTAAGTGTACATTAGGCTAATAATAATCTCATACTTGGCAAAGTTACAATCTGATTTAGATATTACATTAAACTAAAATAAATCACTATCTTAGATTTGCCCACGCAAACTCTTTACAAGGTAAAGAAGAAATACAATTTGTGAATTCATGCAGGAATACGTTTCTTTTGCTTCTGAAAAGAGACGACAACAACAGGTTAGTGAAGTGACGATGCCAGAGAAGCCCGTGTTTGGAGATAGTATTGGCTCGGTTGTTAAGACATTTAGTCACGTCTAAAAAGTGCAGCCAGAATAACAGCAAAGTAGCCGCATTTGTTCAAGGTGTTTTCCAGTTACATTTAATTTAGATACGTCCCATACAATGAGCTAATGAGGCTCGATTTCCCTGCATAGAACATGTGCTCCCTCGTCAGAACACTGTTGGGGTTTGTGATATATGGCCAATATACCACAGCTAAGGGATGTGTCCAGGCACTCCGCCTTGCACCTAAGAACAGCCCTTAGCCGTGGTATATTGGCCATATACCACACCCCCTCGTGCCTTATTGCTGAATAAAGAATACAACTTAAATGGATGCCCCCTCCCCCTTTGGACCAATTATAATGACTGAAATTGATTAAATGGAACCGAGTCAAACATGTAGCTTCCATATGTTTGATACTGTTCTGTTTAGCCCATTCCAGCCATTACGATGCCCCGTTCTCCTATAGCTCCTCCCACCAGCCTCCTTTGGTTTGTTTCTGTAGTAGAAGGACCTACAGAAGTTGAAATGTAACTTCTCTAATATCTAACTTAAACTATGAATGTATAGATACATTATACACAAGATAGCGTATGTACAGTGGCAAGACAAAGTATGTGAACCCTTTGGAATTACCTGGATTTCTGCATAAAATGACGATCAAATTGGAACTTCATCTAAGCCACAACAATAGACCAACAGTAAATATTTAATGGCGTTGCGCAATGTGAGCATCTAACGCAGCCATGACTGTCTTGAGGAATGCAGCTCCGTATTCTCGCGTTGTCAGCACATATCTCGTTCTGGTGAAAGAGGGCTACAACAACAAGACCTGTTAACATTCAAAATCAAGTGTCAAGGTGAAAATCAAGCTATCTAACATATTATAGAACGTTTCCAAATACAGAAAGAATAATTTAGTCGTCGGATTTTTTTGTCCACGTGCCTCCGATCAACGTGTCAATAATTAGCCTATTCAATGATCTAGCTAGCTAGCTAGCTTGCTAACGAGCCATTAGAAACTAGCTATATATCTAACTAGCTGCCATATCAAGCAAGTTTGCTTATCGTCAATACGCCGTGTTGTGAATCACCATATTTGTTAAGACAATGTGAATCGTT
>NW_022262995.1:0-96647 GCF_002021735.2 Oncorhynchus kisutch | reverse complement strand
AATGTGTGTGTGTGGTGGGTGTGTGTGTGTGTGTGTGTGTGTGTGTGTGTGTGTGTGTGTGTGTGTGTGTGTGTGTGTGTGTGTGTGTGTGTGTGTGTGCCCCAATGTCATTCTAAATGTGTGTGGTGGTTTCCCCTGTAGAAGCTGGAGGAGGCGGACAGAAAGGCTCTGACACCAAAGAGCAGCTCCAGAGAGAGCACCGCTACCTCAAACGACGTCTGGAACAGCTGGTGATGCCTGGAGGCGTGGAACGTACCCGAACCGACAGCCTAGGCTCCACCATCTCCACCGACTCAGAGCAAGGTACGCTGGGACACCCGCATGACACATGAGATACAAGGTACTCAGAGCAAGGTACGCTGGGACATAAGCATGACACACACACGCGGCTCCCTGAAGCCTTTAGTAACCTATGAATGTGGTTTCCATTTATCCTTTGACCCCCCTTTGATTTAACAACTAATGTGGATCAATAGAACCAGATGTGGGGACTCTTTAGGTCAAGTCAATGACTGTAAATGAACTAATTAGTGGTCAAGGGAGGGGAGCAAGAACTGGCAGCACTGCAGCTCTTAATTAAGTAGAACACTCAGTGTTTTCTAGCACAGAATTAATCTATTCCACAAGATATAGTATGTTACAAACAGCACCAAACATCACCAAGCAGCACCAAGCAGCACCAAAACATCCACCAAGCAGCACCAAGCAGCACCAAACAGCACCAAAGCAGCACCAAACATCACCAACAGAACCCCTATACACCACTGCATTACCTTAGCCAATGATCTACCAGGTTTGCTACAGCAGGAAAATGTGAATTATTATGTGGATTATAATTCATTTATATTTTTGTAAGGGGAAATTTGGTCTTGAAATTACAAAGTGGAAATAACAAACTTTAGAAGCCTTTTTAAACCTCAAATACACCACAAGTATTATCCTGCAAAAGATAGTACTCCTGCAACAGGGTGATCAAATTAAGATCTTACATCTGTACAGACACACAAATCCCTATACTGTGTATAGCCACTGATCCATACATAATGCAAACAGGTCACCGGACACCATCTGTATATAACCAAGCCAAGTTATACATACCAATTCTCTATATTGTTCGCAGCTTCGTTAAAGCCACTGACTCGGCTTGAGGGGCCCTGACCTCTTCACTTGATCCGATATAACCGTTCCTTAAAACAAGCTGAGTAGTCCACTGAACCACTCCTTATCTAGCAGAAGCACTGATCCACATGTAATGAAGATCAATACTATCCACAGCTTCAGTGCGGACTCTGCCTGACCTCAAACTCTACTACATAGAGTGGATACTGCCCTGAAGCCTCCAGGCCCTTGATACAACCTAGTTCCCTCTACCATGCTCTAGTCTATTGTGATGCCTCTCCTTCCCTGTCTGTTCTGGACACCAGTGTTGACTTGATGGACTCCTTATAGTGCTTTCGCCTACACCTCAATCTGTACAGAGCCTGAGAGAACTACAGGCCAGTGCATTACTCTGTACACACCTGGAAAAAAACACACACACACACAGACACACACACCTGTAAACACATACACACACGCCCCTCTTGACCCCTGGTGAAACCACACACTCCTGCTGAGCCCAGCCTGGTTTAGAGGTCACGCCCGGGGGTCAAGGTCAAGCTACTCTGCTGTCACTCACAGTATTACTAAACACAGAGGCTGTTAGCTAGACTGGAGCCAGGCTGTAGCTAGACTGGAGCCAGGCTGGAGCTAGACTGATGCTAGACTGGAACTAGACTGGAAGCCAGGCTGGAGCTAGACTGATGCTAGACTGGAGCCAGGCTGGAGCTAGACTGATGCTAGACTGGAACTAGACTGTAACCAGGCTGGAGCTAGCATGATGCTAGACTGGAACTAGGCTGGAGCTAGACTGATGCTAGACTGGAACTAGACTGGAGCCAGGCTGGAGCTAGACTGGGCTAGACTGGAACTAGACTGGAGCTAGGCTGGAGCCAGGCTGGAGCTAGACTGGAGCTAGACTGGAGCTAGACTGATGCTAGACTGGAAACTAGGCTGGAGCCAGGCTGGAGCTAGACTGGAGCTAGACTGGAGCTAGACTGATGCTAGACTGGAACTAGGCTGGAGCTAGACTGGAGCTAGACTGGAGCTAGGCTGGAGCTAGACTGGAGCTAAGCTGGAGCTAGACTGATGCTAGACTGGAACTAGGCTGGAGCCAGGCTGGAGCTAGACTGGAGCTAGACTGGAGCTAGAAGGATGCTAGACTGGAACTAGGCTGGGAGCTAGACTGGAGCTAGACTGATGCTAGACTGGAGCTACACTGATGCTAGACTGGAGCTACACTGATGCTAGACTGGAACTAGACTGAAGCCAGGCAGGAGCTAGACTGGAGCTAGACTGGAACTAGGCTGGAACTAGGCTGGAGCTAGACAGATGCTAGACTGGAACTAGGCTGGAGCCAGACTGATGCTAGACTGGAACTAGGCTGGAGCTAGACTGGAGCTAGACTGGAACTAGGCTGGAACTAGGCTGGAGCTAGACTGGAGCTAGACTGATGCTAGACTGGAACTAGGCTGGAGCTAGACTGGAGCTTGGCTGGAGCTAGACTGATGCTAGACAGGAACTAGACTGATGCTAGACTGGAACTAGACTGATGCTAGACTGGAACTAGACTGATGCTAGACTGGAACTAGGATGAAGTTAGACTGGAGCTAGGCTGGAGCCAGGCTGGAGCTAGACTGGAGCTAGACTGATGCTAGACTGGAACTAGGCTGGAGCTAGACTGGAGCTAGGCTGATGCTAGACTGGAACTAGGCTGGAGCTAGACTGGAGCTAGGCTGGAGCTAGACTGGAGCTAAGCTGGAGCTAGACTGATGCTAGACTGGAACTAGACTGGAGCTAGACTGGAACTAGACTGATGCTAGACTGGAACTAGACTGATGCTAGACTGGAACTAGACTGATGCTAGACTGGAACTAGGATGAAGTTAGACTGGAGCTAGGCTGGAGCCAGGCTGGAGCTAGACTGGAGCTAGACTGGAGCTAGACTGATGCTAGACTGGAACTAGGCTGGAGCTAGACTGGAGCTAGGCTGGAGCTAGACTGGAGCTAAGCTGGAGCTAGACTGATGCTAGACTGGAACTAGACTGGAGCTAGACTGGAACTAGACTGATGCTAGACTGGAACTAGACTGATGCTAGACTGGAACTAGACTGGAGCCAGGCTGGAGCTAGACTGGAGCTAGACTGGAACTAAGCTGGAGCTAGACTGGAGCTAGACTGGAGCCAGGCTGGAGCTAGACTGGAGCTAGACTGGAACTAAGCTGGAGCTAGACTGGAGCTAGACTGGAGCTAGACTGATGCTAGACTGGAACTAAGCTGGAACTAGACTAGAACTAGACTGATGCTAGACTGGAACTAAGCTGGAGCTAGGCTGGAGCTAGACTGGAGCTAGGCTGGAGCTAGGCTGGAGCTAGGCTGGAGCTAGACTGGAACTAGGCTGGAGCTAGACTGGAACTAGGCTGGAGCTAGACTGGAACTAGACTGGAGCTAGACTGGAACTAGACTGATGCTAGACTGGAACTAGACTGATGCTAGACTGGAACTAGACTGATGCTAGACTGGAACTAGACTGGAGCCAGGCTGGAGCTAGACTGGAGCTAGACTGGAACTAAGCTGGAGCTAGACTGGAGCTAGACTGGAGCCAGGCTGGAGCTAGACTGGAGCTAGACTGGAACTAAGGCTGGAGCTAGACTGGAGCTAGACTGGAGCTAGACTGATGCTAGACTGGAACTAAGCTGGAACTAGACTAGAACTAGACTGATGCTAGACTGGAACTAGACTGATGCTAGACTGGAACTAGGATGAAGTTAGACTGGAGCTAGGCTGGAGCCAGGCTGGAGCTAGACTGGAGCTAGACTGGAGCTAGACTGGAGCTAAGCTGGAGCTAGACTGATGCTAGACTGGAACTAGACTGGAGCTAGACTGGAACTAGACTGATGCTAGACTGGAACTAGACTGATGCTAGACTGGAACTAGACTGATGCTAGACTGGAACTAGGATGAAGTTAGACTGGAGCTAGGCTGGAGCCAGGCTGGAGCTAGACTGGAGCTAGACTGGAGCTAGACTGATGCTAGACTGGAACTAGGCTGGAGCTAGACTGGAGCTAGGCTGGAGCTAGACTGGAGCTAAGCTGGAGCTAGACTGATGCTAGACTGGAACTAGACTGGAGCTAGACTGGAACTAGACTGATGCTAGACTGGAACTAGACTGATGCTAGACTGGAACTAGACTGGAGCCAGGCTGGAGCTAGACTGGAGCTAGACTGGAACTAAGCTGGAGCTAGACTGGAGCTAGACTGGAGCCAGGCTGGAGCTAGACTGGAGCTAGACTGGAACTAAGCTGGAGCTAGACTGGAGCTAGACTGGAGCTAGACTGATGCTAGACTGGAACTAAGCTGGAACTAGACTAGAACTAGACTGATGCTAGACTGGAACTAAGCTGGAGCTAGGCTGGAGCTAGACTGGAGCTAGGCTGGAGCTAGGCTGGAGCTAGGCTGGAGCTAGACTGGAACTAGGCTGGAGCTAGACTGGAACTAGGCTGGAGCTAGACTGGAACTAGACTGGAGCTAGACTGGAACTAGACTGATGCTAGACTGGAACTAGACTGATGCTAGACTGGAACTAGACTGATGCTAGACTGGAACTAGACTGGAGCCAGGCTGGAGCTAGACTGGAGCTAGACTGGAACTAAGCTGGAGCTAGACTGGAGCTAGACTGGAGCCAGGCTGGAGCTAGACTGGAGCTAGACTGGAACTAAGCTGGAGCTAGACTGGAGCTAGACTGGAGCTAGACTGATGCTAGACTGGAACTAAGCTGGAACTAGACTAGAACTAGACTGATGCTAGACTGGAACTAAGCTGGAGCTAGGCTGGAGCTAGACTGGAGCTAGGCTGGAGCTAGACTGGAACGAGGCTGGAACTAGGCTGGAACTAGGCTGGAGCTAGACTGGAACTAGACTGGAACTAGGCTGGAGCTAGGCTGGAGCTAGACTGGAACTAGGCTGGAGCTAGACTGGAGCTAGGCTGGAGCTAGACTGGAACTAGGCTGGAGCTAGACTGGAACTAGACTGGAGCTAGACTGGAACTAGGCTGGAGCTAGACTGGAACTAGGCTGGAGCTAGACTGGAACTAGGCTGGAGCTAGACTGGAACTAGGCTGGAGCTAGACTGGAACTAGGCTGGAGCTAGACTGGAACTAGACTGGAGCTAGACTGGAACTAGGCTGGAGCTAGACTGGAACTAGGCTGGAGCTAGACTGGAACTAGGCTGGAGATAGACTGGAACTAGGCTGGAGATAGACTGGAACTAGGCTGGAGCTAGACTGGAACTAGGCTGGAGCTAGACTGGAACTAGGCTGGAGCTAGACTGGAACTAGGCTGGAGCTAGACTGGAACTAGGCTGGAGCTAGACTGGAACTAGGCTGGAGCTAGGCTGGAGCTAGGCTGGAGCTAGACTGGAACTAGGCTGGAGCTAGACTGGAACTAGGCTGGAGCTAGACTGGAACTAGACTGGAGCTAGACTGGAACTAGGCTGGAGCTAGACTGGAACTAGGCTGGAGCTAGACTGGAACTAGGCTGGAGCTAGACTGGAACTAGGCTGGAGCTAGACTGGAACTAGGCTGGAACTAGACTGGAACTAGGCTGGAGCTAGACTGGAACTAGGCTGGAGCTAGGCTGGAACTAGGCTGGAGCTAGACTGGAACTAGACTGGAGCTAGACTGGAACTAGGCTGGAGCTAGACTGGAACTAGGCTGAGCTATAAGGGGCTGGTGCAGTTAAAGATGCCATTTCTGCTCCTTCTGCTTATCCCAAATGAAGTTCATTTAAGTTAATCCCTCAAAGTTTTTGTATGAAACTCTCAAAATGACTGTTTATTGGGTGATGACATGGATGGCTTCTCTCGAATCATATGACCACGTTCCAGACATTTCTTTAAATGGGAACCGAGGTGACCAAGCTCTATGGCTGCGTTTGCACATGAAGTCCAATTCTGATGTTTTCTCACTAGTTGACCAATCAGATCAGCTCTGAAAAATATATGATGTGAAAAAAATCTGATTTGATTTGTCAACATACCAATTAGTGGAAGAAATGTATACAGTATCTCTCCTACTTGGCTCCTGGAGGCCCCTGGGTAGGAGATGGGTGTTGTTGTTTACTGATCATGAGGGTGGTAAACACGTGGTGGATGTTTATCAGTAGGGGGAGGGATTACTGGAGGTAGTACAGAGACCTGCCTGTTATACAAAGTTAATGGCCGTCTAAATCCGGCCCTAATCCGCCCGGCGACACACAGAGAGGGCTCCTCAGTGTACGTGCCCAAAGTTCAACACGAACAAAATACAACGCTGTTTTGTACCCCTCTCTCTCTCTGTCTCTGTCTCTCTCTCTCTCTCACACACACACACACACACACACACACACACACACACACACACACACACACCACACACACACACACACACACACACACACACACACACACACACACACACACACACACACACCACACACACACACACACACACACACACACACACACACCATCTCCCTCCCTCTCCCTTTCCATCTCTCTCTCTTTGTTTTTGTTTCTATCTCTCTGAAAGTCCTGTTGTAGTTATTGATTTTATTCCATGAAATGTGGAGAATAACAGTTTGTCTGTCTCCCTCTCTCTCTATACAGAGGTGGACATTGAAGGCATGGAGTCCCCCCTGGGCGAGGGCGAGGGCGAGGGGGACAGCGTGGACGAGAGCATCAGTGACGACGGCCTCCTGGACGGCGAGGAGGAGGAGGACTACAACCTGCAGAGCAGCTCCAGCGACGCCAGCTACACACAGCATTCCTCCCACAGACTGCAGCCGCACCACTGCTAGGGGCCACCAGGGGGCCCCTGAGGGCCACACCTCCAATCAGCCCTCTATGACCCCAGCCCCACGTACCCTCCTATTCCCTTCCTACCCCCCCTAACATTGCCCCAGCACGCACCTCCTCCAGCCCACGCTACGCGGTCATCAGCCACCCCCCCAGCAAACAGCGGCTGTGGTCTCCCCCTCCCCAATGTCCCCATTGGAGTTTATTCCTTGGAACCAGGAAGTAGACTGTAGATGTTCCTGTCGTGGCTGACTTCCTGACTTTTTCCTGTCCTAACCCCTACACCACACCCTACCTCACCCCTATCCTATCACCCCTTATCCCGCTTATCTTGCCTAACCTGACCCCCAGACCTCCCTCACCTCTACCTGTTGTTGTGGCTGCAGGCTCGGATATAGCAGAGCAGTTTGTGGTTTCGTTGGGGACCTCTGTGGTGTGGTGGCAGACAGCTTTGACTTGTCAATGGGAACTCAGCGTGTGTGTTTAACTGTGTGTGTGTTTGTGTGTGTGGCATAGTTGTGTGTGCGTGTGCGTGTGTGTGTGTGTGTGTGTGTGCGCGTGTGGTATAGGATAGAGCATTAGCTGGGGACAAACTTCAACTCCGTCATTTGAATGAGGCACAATTTCTGATGGAGAAAAAAAATAACGTTCTATTGGAATGTCCTATTGGAGTGTTCTATTGGAGTGTTCTATTGGAGTGTTCTATTGGAGTGTTCTATTGGAGTGTTCTATTGGAATGTTCTATTGGAATGTCCTATTGGAGTGTTCTATTGGAGTGTTCTATTGGAGTGTTCTATTGGAGTGTTCTATTGGAACATATCTCTTGTTAATCTGCAAACCCCAATCAATGTTACCAAATGTACTGGACATTAGGGTCAATATTTCTAAGGGCAGCACATTGATATCTCTCCCTCTGGCTGAGTTCCTTAACCACTACTCCACACTACTGAACACGACACTAGAAGTGGGTCTGAAATGGCACCCTATTCCTTATATGGTGCAAGTATCTGAAATGGCACCCTATTCCCTATATGGTGCAAGTGTCTGAAATGGCACCCTATTCCCTATATGGTGCAAGTATCTGAAATGGCACCCTATTCCCTATATGGTGCAAGTGTCTGAAATGGCACCCTATTCCCTAAATATTCACACACGGTGCATCCTCAGAATGGAAAACCATACTTGACTTTTCAGTAGCATATTGATGTAGCAATAAAACACGGGAAGATACTGCTTTCTCGAGCCTTTAAGCGATTCTGGTGGGTCAATTTTGTCCCAAAATGGCAGCATGATTGCCCTCTTTTACTAAGTTATAGAGGACAACTGGGCATTTTGGAGGGGAAGACAGTGGATCAGCAAGATCAGGCTAACCATTCTTGTTATTCACTAATAGATCCATTTATTACCCTGCTGTCAGTCTACTCCTAGCTCCAACAGTTCTAGATGTGTGTATGCGTGTGTGTGTATGTATGCAGGCGTGCATGCGTAAGTGTGTGTGTATGTATGCATGCGTAAGTGTGTGTGTGTGTGTATGTATGCAGGCGTGCATGCGTAAGTGTGTGTGTGTATGTATGCAGGCGTGCATGCGTAAGTGTGTGTGTGCACGGTCGGTACACATTGACATGTCAAAGCTGTAGAAGTGCATAAGAATAAAAAGCCAGCTCTAATGATCAGCTCTCTGTAGAGGAATAGGTATTGCATCAAAACTAATCATAACAATGCTTTCATTTCTCTAACTCAAAGGTAGATTTGTGTATTTTCTCTGCTATATCTGTTAGCTAGATACTACTTCTGAAGCTTTGGGGACATTGTAAAAGACCAATGTAATGTATTCTTAGAAATGTACAGCACTGTCTCCAAAGCCATGCACACTAGTGTAAAATATTGACGGAAAGAGGCATATCTTTGGCCTTCTGAACATTTAACCGTTTAGGCCTGAGTTTGTCTCGTAATCCTTAGAGCTTGGCATTCCAACACTTCAAAAAGGGCCAGTCCACGACTTGGCAGGTCTGAGACCAAAAAAAGAACAAACAAAAAAAATCACAAAAGACAAAAAACGTTGCAATGAAAAACCCAGCTATCGGTCACTGAAAGTGATACTGTAGTCTATATTTTCTATTCTATTTTCCTAAATGTTCTCGTTTAACGAAAAGACAAAAAAGAAGAGTATATCTATATAAATATATGACAGGCAGACAGACAGAAGGCCAGGCTAGTTGAAGGTAGAGAGAGTGTAGAACAGGGAAGCTAGGAACCTGGTTGCCCCCTTCTCTAGATCTCTCCCCAATGTCATTCTGTGCCTTGGTGACTGTTGTCGTGTGCCCCCCTCCCTCCTCCTCCCTCCATCCCTACTCAGGTCTTGACCCTGCTACACACTCCCCCAGCTCCACCCCCTTGCCCCCCAGCTCCACCCCTTTTCGGAGTAGATGAACACTTTGTTTTAACCCCTTCCATCCCAAGCCAAATGGTAAATCTGTCTCCTCCTTGAGTGAAGAAGGGGCACGTGAAGAACTGATTTTAGCCCCTTTTGCCTCCATCGAGTACTCCTCAAGGTGTACCCCTGGTGCGGTTGCCAGGTACGCCCTACCCACTTGACGCCTGCCTGCCACACCGCTTAAAGTCAACACTGACCATACTGGTAACTCCCGATGGCAGCTTCCATTCACTCGCCCTGGCTGGTCATTATTGGGGTTCAATCAGTCAACCTGATTAAGGGTTTAAACTGCTTAATTTGTTGTTGTGGCAGCCATTTTGTTTTAGCTCTGTTTATGAAATGCACTTGTTTTTGAACAGGAAACCATTTGGGTGAGGAGAAGGGAGGAGAAATCCAATCAATGAAGGCAGCTCGTGGTGTTCTCCTCCCTCCCTCCTCCCGGTGGCACCTTCCCTACTCTACTCTACTACCATAGTTTTACCGTGACCCTGGTGGTCATGGGGCGTCTCGAGACACAGCAATATGACCATCTTGTGCTTTTTAAAGAGGAAGTGGGCGGTTGGTTGGTAGGCAGGCTTGGGTTTTGAAAAAAAAGAAAAAGACAGATTTGTGCTTCGACTCTGTGGTTCATTTTGTGACCAACAATGTTAACATTTCTGTTGATGGATTTTACCTCTGAACTCTCTCCATACACTGAAGGAGGGCGAAAAGAAACTAACCGAGAAAGATCAGTTCTTGAGTTTACATTCATGTCAAGGACCTATGTACACGACTGTTAGGAGCACAGATGTACTACTCTTTCAGTTTGCTTTTGAAATGAACAACTGAGTAAAACTTGTCAAATGAAAACAAAATATTCTCTTGCACAGAACCTCCCATCAGCTAATGTGAGGCAATGAGTAAACGGAAACACACGTGGGCCAGGTATGAGATTTCTCATGTTCAGCGACATCATTTTATAATGCACATAGCGCACGTTCAGAAAGAGTGAGTGGTTGGAGGGCAGGTGTATTAGCAGAGGAGGATACTGATTCAGATACTGAATGCAGGAGCAAAAGAAGTTGAAAAGACGTTAAGCAGACGTCTTTTTGGTTGAAAAATGTATATTTTGTGTTGAAAATGACTTTTTTGGTTGAAAAGACGTGGCCTTTTCAAAGTCTTGCGCTCACTAGGTTTCAGGGAATAAGACTGCTGGAGAGTGGTTATGGAATTTCTTTCAATGATGTGCCTTGAAAATAACTTTGTTTTCTTTTAACCAGAGAGATTGTACTTAAAGTGTGACAGAGATTGTCGAGCAAATCACTTGGCGATAGGCATTGAACACTAAATGTGTTGACTTGTGAATGAGTTTGGAAACGCCTGGGGAAAGTATCGGTTGAAAGATGTGTGCTCGACTCTCAACCCTTTCACAATGCAAAAACAACATTATTGTAAAAGTAATCGATGGTGCTGTCCAACAAGCTTCCTTTAAACGTCAGAGCGGGGGGGGGGGGGGGGGGGGGGGGGTTGACACACTTATCAATCAAGATGTGTTGACTGTTGTCGAAGCCGAGAGGTGGTTGATCCCTGCTTTAAAAATCATCTAGTCTCTGAAATTTATCCAAGTGTGTTTCATTTTTCTTTTCAAAGCACAAAAGCACAGCAAAATGATGATTGAGTCTGTCTGCAAGGCTATTGCTGCCAAGGGAGTCAGCAGGAGGGTGGGAGGGAGAGATTGGGGTGAAATAAGGTTGAGGCTCAGACCAAACAAGTGAAGCCTGTATAGAGGCAAGGGGAAAGTCAACAGACGGACATACACTCAGACCTGGGTTCACATAGTATTGTGAAATCTCTGAAAACACTTTAGCTGTGTTTGATTGTGGCTGTCTGCCTGTTTTTAATGGAATGGGCCCAAAAGAGCAAATCCCACCCATTTGGCTGGCAGGCAGACTTAACAAGCAAAGTATTTGAAATCTTTCTATTTGAGCTCAGGTCTGACAGTTACTTTCAGAGACAAATAGAACCCATTCCTGTCCTCTGTCCTTTCCAAGTGCAGCGCTATGAACAAACAATCGAATAATGCCGTAACGAAAACCCGATTCCTGCCAAATAACTAGTCACTTTGATTTTCTTTCCACCCCCTTGCGGACAGTCATCAGACACCTATGGAATCCCATCTTAAATCAGCTTTAATAGCAACATGAAATGTAGATTTTAGTCCCAAGTGTATCATTGTCTCTCTTCTTAATCCCTCTAACCCGTTACTGTCCTTTCTGTGTGACATTGCTAGAGCACCGTCTGAAGATAGGAATGATTTCTTTCCTCTTTTATGTTATGAGTTCTGCGATCGTTCTCTTGTTGTCGTCTTGTTGTCGAGTTGGCATGAGAGAACTCTTAATCCCGAGGGTGTTGTGTGTCTCGTTGATAGACAGTTTAGGGGCCTCGGAACTTTGGCCAGAGGGGGGGGGGGGGGGGCTGGTTGAGATTAGGTTCAGAGGGAGGGAGAGGATGAAGGGGGCTGAGGGAGCTTGGCATCGTAGTCAGGCAAAACACTGAGTAGGGAGAGTTCTGTGCCAGAGACCTGTGAATATGTTCCTTTAATAGCAGATGTTGTAATATGCTTTCAAAAGATGTGCTATATTATATAAATTCCTATGTATGGATACATGAGTTTACCTGGTGCTGGATAACATTTTGGCACACACTTGAAGGTATTACGGTGTATTCTTTAATTGTAATATAATTAAAAAAATGTTTTTTACACAAGGTTGTCGCAGCCTCCTTATTTGCATGATTTAAATATATTTGTGTTTTAATATTTATAGTGGTTCTGAGAAGGTCTAGCTACCGTCCAGGCCAATGGAGGCTGCTGAGGGGAGGACGGCTCATAAGGGGTGGAACAGAGCGAATGGAATGGCATCAAACATGTATTTGCTACCATTCCACCTGTTCCGTTCCAGCCCATTACCACGAGCCCCCTCCTCCCAAATGAAGGGTCCACCAACCACCTGTGGTCTAGGCCAGCCGTTAAAAAGATTTGATGTAGTTCTAACAGCCGCACACCTGAAAGTAGTCAACTAATCATCAAGCTGCTGTTAATTTGAATCAGGTGTGCTGGTGTTACACCATCATTATGGAACGACTGGGGTGCAACGAGGATTGGGTTGAGGAAGGCTTGTCCAGGCTGTTGTAAGTACTTGATTCAATGGGATTTCAAATGATCCTATTACAATGCAATAACACAGGAAGGTGAAGCGATATATTATGTAAAATAACCTCTAGTCTGGTGGAGACTGGAGAGAATGATAAACACAGGACGGTGAAGTGATTTATGTAAAATAACCTCTAGTCTGGTGGAGACTGGAGAGAATGATAAACACAGGAAGGTGAAGTGATTTATGGAGAAAATTGCCAAACAGTAATATAAAAGGTCCAATGCAGCCGTTTTCATCTCAATATCAAATCAGTTCTGGGTAACAATTAAAACCCAGAGTTAAAATCGTCAAAGAAAGAATAGTTTCTTAGCAAAATGCAATAAGTTCAGGCAGTCTTTTCCAACAGCTCTCATGCTAAAAAGGACCATTTCACAGTATTATTCCAACTTATATAAATCCCTGAATGCACTGCCCCTTTAAATAGTTGGCTGAACTTCTACAGGCTTGTTTCAGGCCCCCTGTTGTCAGATTACTGCAATAGCATCACAGCGACTTAGTTCATAAGAATATGACAACCATGGCATTGAACATTACACAATTTCATGACAATAATATGCAGTAGTTTACAATGCCTGAACCAAAACTAAATGAAATAAGATTGATAAAGTTGTATCCCAAATAACATTAAATGATGTTTATTTAAGTACAGTATTCTTTCAATGTTAAGACATATGACAATTTCCTCCAGTCTAAAATCACAGCCAAAATGATTTCAAAATCCTAATAGCTAGTTCTACCTTAAAAGGAATGCAGCAAAAACATTAAGACAGACAGACAAACCAATGTCAGACTAATACATTATTAATGTACAATAAAACACATTAAATACATCAACTGTCCCTGGTAAATGTCAAGTCAAATTCCTAATTTGATATAGCTTGATATATCCAACAAATCAATCGTAGACCTCACTGACAAATTCAGTCAAACGACGCAGTTGAAGGGTAATACAATAATTACTAATCATTTATATTATTTGATAAACTCTCAAACTCCAGCATGCATCCAGTGTTGTGGAGTTTACATTATTTCTTCAGCTTGTCTTGGTACCTTCACTGTTATTTGGCATGTCTGATCTGTCACGTTATGCTTTTCAAAACAGGCCTCACTGAGTGCACAAGAGATGTATCCCAGAGCTTACTCAAGTCAGGGTCGTGTTCTTTATGGCACACCGTATAAAAACATTTTGCAACAGAAAAGTGTTTCTATTGGATAAGTTCAGAAAGTACACTACATGACCAAAAGTATGTGGACACCTGCTCATCCAAAATCATGGGCATTAATATGGAGTTGGTCCCCCCCTTTGCTGCTACAACAGCCTCCACTCTTCTGGGAAGGCTTTCCACTAGATGTTGGAACATTGTTGCGGGGACTTGCTTCCATTCAGCCAGTGAGGTTGGGCAATTAGGCCTGGCTTGCAGTCGGCGTTCCAATTCATCCCAAAGGTGTTCAATGGGGTTGAGGTCAGGGCTCTGTGCAGGCCAGTCAAGTTCGACAGACCGTTTCTGTATGGACCTGGCTTTGTGCACGGGGGCATCATGCTGAAACAGGAAAGGGCCTTCCCCAAACTGTTGCCACAAAGTTGGAAGCACAGAATCGTCTAGAATGTCATTGCATGCTGTAGAGTTAAGATTTCCCTTCACTGGAAATAAGGGGCCCCAACCATAAACCACCACAGACCATTATTCTTCCTCCACCAAACTTTACATTTGGCACTCTGCATTGGGGCAGGTAGTGTTCTCCTGGCATCCGCCAAACCCAGATTAGTCCGTCAGACTGACAGATCGTGAAGCGTGATTCATCACTCCAAAGACTGCATTTCCGCTGGTCCAATGGTAGCGAGCTTTACACCACTCCAGCCGATGCTTTGCATTGCGTATGGTGATCTTAGGCTTTTGTGCACCTGCTCAACCATGGAAACCCATTTCATGAAGCTCCCGACGAACAATTATTGCGCTTACGTTGCTTCCAGAGGCAGTTTGGAACTCGGAAGTCCCATTCTGTGAGCTTGTTGTTGCTCCTAGACGTTTCCGCCTCACAATAACAGCACTTCGTTGACCAGGACAGAAATGTGACGAACTGACTTGATGGAGGGGTGGCATCCTATGACGGTGCCACGTTAAATCACTGAGCTCTACAGTAAGGCCAATGTTTGTCTATGGAGATTGCATGACTGTCCTTGGTTTTATACACCTGTCAGCAACATGTGTGGCTGAAATAGCCAAATCCAATCATTTGAAGGGCTGTCCACATACTTTTATCTCGGTTTCACTCGGTTTGAGAACATTTTCTCGCATTTGGGGCCTATTGAACATGTCCCTAGGTTGTGGCAGGCAGACAGACAGGGGCTCAGTACCTGAGACGTATTAATGCTATGCTAATGAAAATAAGAGGAGCAGAGCCTAACCCCAGAGGAGCAGAGCCTAACCCCAGAGGAGCAGAGCCTAACCCCAGAGGAGCAGAGCCTAACCCCAGAGGAGCAGAGCCTAACCCCAGAGGAGCAGAGCCTAACCCCAGAGGAGCAGAGCCTAACCCCAGAGGAGCAGAGCCTAACCCCAGAGGAGCAGAGCTTTTAGTGGTTTAGATGGACATATTGTACACATACTGTACACCGAGACCTTGATACAAGCAAGCTTCCAGTCAATGAAAAGGCAGCTAAAAGAGTGTGCATGCACAGCTCAATTCTGATGTGTTTTTCCTTACAAAATGGTCTTTTGACCAATCAGATCAGCTCTTAAAAAGATCAGAATTGGCCAGCCTGTGTGTTGCATGTGAATGTGTTGCTTGTGCCTGCCACTGCGTGCACAGTGTCCCGTTCCAGCCGGTGGCAGTGGATGTTCCCCTGTTGTCACACGTACTGCTGGGGCTGTTTCTGCGGGGCGGCGGCCGAGGCCAGGGTCTTGGCTTTCTCTGTAGCAGTCTTCACTGTGTCCCGGACGCAGGGCTGGCGCTGGGGTGCCTCTCCTGTGGGCAGAAGATGAGAGAGACATTGGGTGAGTGTGTATACAGTAAACTAACCAACTCGGTTCCAAAACTGGTGGTACCATGAATGCAAAATGTGAACATGGAGTGAATGAATACAACTCCACATTACTTCAAGATTTGATATCCTGAGTCTAAAAGTGTGTGTGTGTGTGTGTGTTGGAAAGATCACAAGGGTCAGGTAACAGGACTCTTGTCATGATGAGGAAGCCAGCAGGACTTCTGGTCAGGGGTTTGTTCCTGGGTCAGCATTCTCTCTAACAGTGTGTGTGGTTTGGTTTTACTATCCTTGTGGGTACCAGAAGTCCTCACAAGGATAGCAAAACAAGGAACATTTGACAAGTGGGGATATTTTGCCTGTCCCCACAAGGAAAAAGGCTATTTTAGACTTAGGGGTTAGAGTGAAGGTTAAAATGATTAGGGAAAATAGGATTTTGATTGGGAATACATTTTAAAACATGTGTGTGAAACAATATCATAATCTTCCCTCCATCTATCCATCCACCTATAAAATATTATTTTAGACGTAGGGGTTAGAGTTGAGGTGATCTCTACCATCCTCGGAGGTTTCCTAGTCAACACACTAGCACCGTCACAACAAAGACAAGCAGAGCATTCCTCTTCTTCAGTGTGAGTTGTGAACACGGAGGCCATCCAAATGCTTCTAACAGATACTTCAAACATCTGGAAAATATTTAGACTGTCAGAGAGGAGAGGAGCCAATCTTGGAGTGGTTGTTGAGGCTGAGAGATCCTATCTGGAGCGACCAGTAGGGTGGAGGGGGAGAAAGAGACACACACACACACACGGCAGGCACAATGGATCCAGTCAGACAGGCCAAGAAAGACTAAGATTAAAGTTAGGGAAAGAGGGCGAGAGAAAGATACTCAGAAAAAGGTGGCGGGTACTCCAGTAAGAGAGATCTAGACAAAAGTGTCTTGGTCAGTGAGTTGGTCAGGCCCACTGAGTCTGGCCAGCGGCAGCATAGCGTGATGTGGCCCAGAGGAACCTTAGCTCAGGGGACAAACTACTGGGAACAGGGACAAGGAGAGATGGGACAGAGGGAGGAGGCTACTAGAGTAACTGTACTGGGAACAGGGCCAAGGAGAGGCAACAGAGGCTATAGTAACTGTACTGGGAACAGTGACAAGGAGAGAGGGGACAGGAGGAAGCTACAGTAACTGTACTGGGAACAGGGATGAGAAGACAGAACATCTTCCTCCTCACTATGTTCTATGCTAGGCCAGGGTCTGGCTAAGACTTCATAGCACCACATACACTGTTCTACTACAAATAGACAATGGGGGGGAAACTATGACAACACACTCTCTCTGCTCTCCCTTTCTCCCTCCGTCTCCCCCTGACTGAACCCAGCCCAGCTGCAGGTCTGGAGCCACTGACCAGAATAACCACAGCCCTGGTCCCTTCCCAGGGCCGGCTGCCTTGGCTGACCCCCAGAGCACCCTCTCTCTGGGGGGGATAGAAGGCTTCTGAGGCCTCCACACAAAGCCACATCTTTCCTCTGGGCTCTTTGAGCTCAACCCTCGCTCCCGCTCTCTTTCTCTTCCTCGGACGCTGTCGCGAACCTCGCGGCTGGAGATGCAGGCAGGAGGGAAGGTTAGTCGCTTCACACAAACAGACGTGTGTGTGTGTGTACGCAGTCGCAAACACAAGCAGACACACCGACACAGTCGGATAGTCTCTAGCGCACACACCAACAGAAATACGTGCAGTCTCACACACTCTGTTATGAATAAAAACCCATTTGATGTTGGCCAATGACAGCAGGAGGTGGCCCTGGTTGTTTCTACCACACTGTCTGAAATGGCACCCTACTCCCTTATTGGCCCTGGTCAAAAGTAGTGCACTACATAGTGGATAGGGTGACGTTCCAGACGCACGTGACTTCGATCAAACCTTCTTGGACATCTGGTATGCTCGTTTGACTATTTCTCAGTTATGTATCATCCTTGCGCCGACTCCTTTCACAGTACTGGAGGTACTGTGTATCGGTTCTGGCCGCTCCTGTGGAGGCGGTGGAGCCCAATTAACTGAAAAGTCGGGCACAGTGGGAGGTTGGGTAGGCAGAGCGGTGCTAAGATAAAGAGACCCTGTAAAGCTTTAAAAACGCTAGGAACGATCCTCCACTATGTGGGGGAATGATCTGGCAGGGGTTCTGCACCCTGAGGAAATATTATATTCCCCCGAGTAAGTGAATTAATAAAAACGCATGAAACTAGAAAATAGTTTTTTGTTCATGTCACCTGAACAGGAAAATTAAATATCACAGAAGTTACATCAAATCAATTTAGAGTGGAATATTATGTGAATCATAACTACATGATTCACAGGTAAAGTACTTTTTTCATGAAAATAAAATCCCCCTTGACATTCATCTCAAGTTAGAATTCCTTCAGCCTACATGCACTTGCATCAACCAGGGCAAAATGATGCTACACTAGTCTACAAAACATTAGGAACACCTGCGCTTTCCATGAAACACACTGACAAGGTGAATCCCTTATTGATGGCACTTTAAATAAATAAAAAATTGCCCTTTTTTCCCTCCCCAATTTCGTGGTATCCAATTGGTAGTTAAGTCTTGTCCCTACTGGAGTTGCAGCGATGAGACTCGGGAGAGGCGAAGGTCGAGAGCCATGCGTCCCCCGAAACAACCCAACCTAGCCACACTGCTTCTTGACACAATGCACATCCAACCCGGAAGAGGAAACACCGTACACCTGGCGACCTGGTCAGCGTGCGCTGCGCCCGGCCCGACAAAACGAGTTGCTAGCGCGCGATAAGACAAGGATATCCCTGCCGGCCAAACCTTCCCTAACCCGGACGACGCTGGGCCAATTGTGTGATGTCACTTGTTAAATCAACTTCAAAATTAGTATAGGTGAAGCCTTGAGACACGGTGTGCCACTCAGAGAGTAAATGGGCGAGACAAAAGATTGAAGTGCCTTTGAACGGGGTATGGTAGTATATGCCAGGTGCACAAGAACTGCAACGCTGCTGGGATTTTCCACTTTTAACAGTTTGCATTGGTGTCAACATCGGCCAGCATCCCTGTGGAATGCTTTCAACACCTTATAGTCCATGATCCGAAACATTGAGGCTGTTCTGAAGGCAAAGGGGGTTGCAACTCAATATTAGGAAGGTGTTCTTAATGTTTTGTACACAGTATTTGCAGCAGCTACAGAACCAGAAACACAATACAGGATCTAATGCTCTCGAAAAGCTGGTCATGTCTGTCCACATTGATGCCAAAGGGAATCATTACTGTACTGGACTGCATTGTTCCTCAACTACTGTGGATACTAGAGATTGTTCTAGAAATGGCTGCCTAGTGGCTACAGAAGCTACTACCAGACAGACGAGTGACATCCCCCAGCAAGGGATTGGGACGAGGGTGTCACAGATCCATGGCTCTGTTGCAATATCCACACAAGTCTACACCTGTTGTATTCGGTGCACGTGACAAACTTTGATTTGATGCATACCATTTAGGAGGAAGCTATTGTGTCAAATGGTATCTTATGTACTATATAGTGCAGTACACTACTATTGACCAGGGCCCATAAGACTAAAGTAGTGCACAGGGATCAACTTCAGACAGTCTGCACTGGACAAGTGGTACAATTAGTATGGATATTGGAACGTAGCCATACCGTCACCATAGTAACAGACCCTAGTACTGTACTGACCACCATAATAAACCTGAGACCTAGTGACAGACCCTAGTACTGTACTGACCTCCATAATAAACCTGAGACCTAGTCCAGCTGTAGTAACAGACCCTAGTACTGTACTGACCACCATAATAAACCTGAGACCTAGTCCAGATGTAGTAACAGACCCTAGTACTATACTGACCTCCATAATAAACCTGAGACCTAGTCCAGATGTAATAACAGACCGTAGTACTGTACTGACCACCATAATAAACCTGAGACCTAGTGACAGAACCTAGTACTGTACTGACTACCATAATAAACCTGAGACCTAGTCCAGCTGTAGTAACAGACCCTAGTACTGTACTGACCACCATAATAAACCTGAGACCTAGTCCAGATGTAACAGACCCTAGTACTGTACTGAACACCATAATAAACCTGAGACCTAGTGACAGACCCTAGTACTGTACTGACTACCATAATAAACCTGAGACCTAGTGACAGACCCTAGTACTGTACTGACCACCATAATAAACCTGAGACCTAGTCCAGATGTAGTAACAGACCCTAGTACTGTACTGACCACCATAATAAACCTGAGACCTAGTGACAGACCCTAGTACTGTACTGACTACCATAATAAACCTGAGACCTAGTGACAGACCCTAGTACTGTACTGACCACCATAATAAACCTGAGACCTAGTGACAGACCCTAGTACTGTACTGACCACCATAATAAACCTGAGACCTAGTGACAGACCCTAGTACTGTACTGACCACCATAATAAACCTGAGACCTAGTGACAGACCCTAGTACTGTACTGACTCCATAATAAACCTGAGACCTAGTGACAGACCCTAGTACTGTACTGACCTCCATAATAAACCTGAGACCTAGTCCAGCCGTAGTAACAGACCCTAGTACTGTACTGACCACCATAATAAACCTGAGACCTAGTCCAGCTGTAGTAACAGACCCTAGTACTGTACTGACCACCATAATAAACCTGAGACCTAGTCCAGCTGTAGTAAGACCCTAGTACTGTACTGACCTCCATAATAAACCTGAGACCTAGTCCAGCTGTAGTAACAGACCCTAGTACTGTACTGACCTCCATAATAAACCTGAGACCTAGTGACAGACCCTAGTACTGTACTGACCTCCATAATAAACCTGAGACCTAGTCCAGATGTAGTAACAGACCCTAGTACTGTACTGACCTCCATAATAAACCTGAGACCTAGTCCAGATGTAGTGACAGACCCTAGTAATGTACTGACCACCATAATAAACCTGAGACCTAGTCCAGCTGTAGTAACAGACCCTAGTACTGTACTGACCTCCATAATAAACCTGAGACCTAGTCCAGATGTAGTGACAGACCCTAGTAATGTACTGACCCCCATAATAAACCTGAGACCTAGTCCAGCTGTAGTAACAGACCCTAGTACTGTACTGACCTCCATAATAAACCTGAGACCTAGTGACAGACCCTAGTACTGTACTGACCACCACAATAAACCTGAGACCTAATGACAGACCCTAGTACTGTACTTACCATCGCAATAAACCTGAGGCCTAGTCCAGAGTAGTGACGGCATGATGCACACAGACAGAGGGGACAAAGACACAACAATGGAAATATGTCCTATAAGCAGGACAATAACCTAAAACAAGGCCAAATTCTACACTGGAGTTTCTTACCAAGAAGACAATGAATGTTCCCGAGTGGCTGAGTTACAGTTTTATCTTAAATCTACGGAGAGACCTGAAAATGGTCAACAACTAATTCGACAGAGCTTGAAGATTTTTGAAAAGAATGGGCAAATGTTGCACAATCCAGGTGTAGAAAGCTCCTAGTGACTTACCCAGAAAGACTCACAGCTGTAATCGCTGCCAAAGGTGCTTCTACAAAGTATTGACCTCAGAGGTGTGAATACTTATGTAAATGAGATTTGTATTTCATTTGAAATAAATTTGCAAAAATGTCTAAAAACATGTCTTCACTTTGTCATTATGGGCTATTGTGTGTAAATGGTTGAGGAAAAACTAGGCATTTAATCCATTTTGAATTGCGTCTGTAACACAACAAAATGAGGAATAAGTCAAGGGGTAATGAACACTTCCTGAAAGCCCTGTGGCATATGGCGCAGTCACGCAACGCGTTGGACCAAACACTTGTCTGTGACTATACGGCTTAAGCTAGTCACATGGGATGTTTTCAGCCTCTGAACATAGACAGACAAACGGTTGAATCATTGACTCAACCAGACTCGTTCAATTAGGAGAGTGGGAACTAGTAGGTGTCACTCTTTAGGGAGGGATATCTCCGAGACGAGAAAATGGCCATACTCAAGACATGCAGTAAATCAGTTATCATTATCGTCGTATCACTCCACTCGGCGAAGGACTTCGAGAGACGCAATCACGGCCTGATTATCCAGACGATTGTGTGTTCCACTTCCAGGGGAGAGAGATCTGGCGTCTGCTCACCCAAAGGCATGATGAGAGGGTTAGTGTTGAGTTGATTGGTGGGTGGGAGCTGTGATTAATTTCACAACTTCACTTCATACCACAGCAATCAGCCATGAGGAGACTGACATACTTTTTGGTACTTTGGTGCTTTCCGTCATATTTTCCACATTACACAATCTCCCAAAAATATAACTTTTTCCCTCGAAGAAAAGTTTGCCCATCGCCTCCAACCACATCATAAATCCCAGAAATAAAGTTGTTTGGCTCCCTGCTTCTCCTACTTCAGTACGTACCGTGTAAGTTAGACAGAGCGTACTCCAGGCCCTTCATGGCCTTCACCTGGTTGCTCTTGAAGCGGGCCAAGCCAAACTCCTGGGGAACAGAACAGACGGACATGACAGGAAACAGCAGGGTTTAAATGGGGAGACATGAGAACAGCAGGGTACTTCCCCCCCCTTTCTTTCTCCCTCCTTTCATCTCTCTTGTTCTCTCTCTTTCCATTCATCTCAACTTCCTTTCTCTCTCTAGGGGTAGTCAAGGCTAGTCCACACTGCTAATAATAATAATAATAATAATAATTTTCTACCCTTGCGTAGAAAACATTCCTGGTGGAAGATGACCATTTCTTTGTTTTGGCATCTGCAGACACTTTTACTCTTGTGCCATTACTCGACCCTATAAACCCTCTCTCGTGTGTGTGTGTGTGTGTGTGTGTGTGTGTGTGAGAGAGAGAATGCCTATCTTGCTGAGGTGGAAAATACTTATGTGGGCCTCTTAGATTTGCCGACCAAATATCTGGGTGGAACTTAAGGGAAAATCTGTTTTTCAACTCAGACTGGGCTTTTGTTATAGATGGATTATATACATATGTTCTCATAGGTGTCCAACAACGACCGCAAGCAGATCCTTCAAATTGATTTCCCAGGCTACAAATCCAAATGTACTGCTGCTTTGCAAACTGCTGCTATTCAATATCTGCTCCCATTTAAAGGGGTCATGGCTTTGGTGATGAAAAGGGATCGTCTGTCCTGAGGTGAACTGGAGGTGAGGTACTTGAACTATTTTGCTGTAGTGTTGTGGTCCTCTAAGCCTCGTATACGTGGATGTATTCAATAGCCATCAGGCCTGGGTTCAAATAGTATTTGTTATCCATTAAAATAATTTAGCTGCACTTGTTTGAGCTTGATTGGCGCAATGTCACCAATGGAGTAGTCCCAAAACCAAACTAATTCGGCAACCCAGACAGGCTCAATCAAACGCTCAAAGTATTTGAAAGAAAGCAAACACTATTTGAACCCAGGTCTGCTTCGAACATTACTTTAGTCCTGGATGTACACTATCCATACAGGGAGACAGGACTGTCCTATAGCTGGTCTGGGCCTGTCCTATAGCTGCTCTGGGGCTGGCCTGTCCTATAGCTGCTCTGGGGCTGGCCTGTCCTATAGCTGCTCTGGGGCTGGCCTGTCCTATAGCTGCTCTGGGGCTGGCCTGTCCTATAGCTGCTCTGGGGCTGGCCTGTCCTATAGCTGCTCTGGGGCTGTGGTATTTTCTGTTGTGCTGCTCTGTACTACATCGGTGCTGTACCTGGATAGGTCTGGAGAAGCCGTAGACTCCAGAAGAGATCCAGGCCTCTCGTCTGAGCAGCGTGAAGGCAGGCCGGTCCTCTGACTCCTGGAACACGCAGCGCTCCTCCACAGTCTAGGAAAGAAAGGAGGAAGGGATGGGGGAGAGAGGGTTGTTAACCAGTTGGTGTTGGTTTGCTGCCCTCAACTATAGGGCACAATACAAAAAGAAGCAAACAACTTCAATGTAAAATGAATGAAGAACAAGTTATCAATTCCACTTCATTTTGAGGAACTGGTTGCATGCGATAATAACATACTGTTTTGGAAGAATCTGACATTTTGTTCCGAAATATGATCTTGTAGGTAATTACAAATTTGTTCCATCTGTCTAGTGATATGAGTCATCCCCTCCTTCAGCTGCCGTCTACTGGAATCAAAACAAGACAGCGCTCGCTAGCACGCCGCCACAACGCTTTGCGTTAACTAGACGGCGGGCATAATCTGGTGGGGTGTGAGTGTGTTCCTTATGGTGCTCCTCTTTGCTCATCTATCAAGTTGACAGCACCATATCTTGTTAGATAGACGTCAAGTGTTGGCGATCTTGAGACGAACACAAAGTGGGAAGGGGATGGACAAAGTGTTGGTTGAATCATAAAAAGGTCTGTATGATTGTAGTGTAGGTCTAGTTGATATTGACCAGGTATGGTGAGATAAAATGTCTCACTTAGTCTCTCACATTAAAGCCTTGTTCTATTGCTAACCGTAGAATGGAGTGAACTCTGACTCGCATAGAGACTTGAGATGTAAACCATGAGATATCTACCCACCCGGCTGACTCAAAGGAGGTTACACAACTTCATCTCTTTCTCATCCAACAAACCAGGTCCCTGAGAAACAGAAAACCACCAACAATACATGTCACGTCTGTGTCTCTTTAGTCAAGGGCTTACCAGTCTGAACCAATATCCAGCCAGACTGCGGAAATGTTGCAATTTTTTTTAATAGGAAATGTCACAAATTATATACAATGGAAAACGTTGTGGGTATCAGCATGAAGGAATTTCTCTGGGAAACAGTATATTCATTGTGCTGTAGGCTTGGAGACGGTCGGTTGCTAGAGAAAACAAACAAGCGCAACCAGTAAACAAGCCAGTCTCTCAGGGGGGCGGGGCAACGCAGAGGGCACTTTCTTGTCAATGTCTAGGGTCTTGTGGCTGTAATATAGGTCAACCACTGGAGGTCATGAAGGGACAGATACCAACCTAGCCTAAACCATGAGGAAAAATATATTTCATTCCGTATCTAAAGATATGCAATAATAACACTATTTGGACAGCAGTTTTCATGTAGACGTGCATATCGAAGTCTCTGTTCAATAGTAGGCTGTGTGCTAATACGTAGAAACATTCTTATCTTAGTCAATACTAATAGTGTCAGTGTTTCCTTTTTTTAGAGGCGGTGCGCCGCTGCTAGATGCAGTAGGGGAAACACAGCGTGTTCCTCTGTCTGGTGGTGGTGCTGATACCATCTCCTAAAGACAGAACACGGATTTCAAACAAATACAAGACACTACATGGTGCTGAGTCAGTGTACTGTGAAGGGACATGAGCATCCACCAACCTAGTAAAACAGAGAAACCTACACGTACTAACAAACACATACATGAACTACATGTGCCTGGCATGAGTGTCAAACCCACACGTTTGGTGTTACAAGCACCATTCTCCAACCACTAAGCTGTGGGAACCAGTATCCCTGGGTTCCAAATCAACACCTAGCCCCTACTCACTTCTTGGTGTAGGGGTCGACTCAGAACGGAGCATATGTCGGGGTGTACCTCACCATTAACGTAGTGTGATTGAGGTTCCAGGTGTACGTGGTGAGGCTCTTGGTGACCGGGTCGACGACGGAGTCCTCTACGATGTAGACGGAGCGTGATAGGTTGGAGGGGAAGAGGAACTCAGCCCAGCGAGGCATTCGATTGGTCTTGGTGAGCAGGCGTCTGGAGAGAAGCCGCTGGTCCGCCGTCACCTCACGGAGAACCACGTCCTCTGTGAGAACATGGGTGCTGATGCACGGGAACACACACAATGTTAGTGGTATGCTATCAGTTGGTCCAATTACTAGTTGTTCAGACAACATAACATATTTTCACGACACTTAACATACTCCACAAACACATTTTGAACATTGTCAGTACTTCTGAATTTAACCTGCTAAATAGTTGCAGATTTGTACATTTCAAGTACTTGTATTTGATTATTAGCAATCGAATACAAACCTTGAATCAAGTAGTCAAATAAAAGGAAAGATGGCCGGGTTAAATACAGAGCAGAAATTAACAATACAAACTAAATGAAGTCACTGACTGACTAAGTCACTTCCTTCTGATCTGACAAAGCTTGGCATCACTTCTCCACTGTGATCATTCTCAGTTCTCCATCTTAATAAACTCTTCTCACTGTTGTTTTTTCTAAACGTGTGTAACAGCGTCAGACACCATCGTCTCATTGTGATTGAGAACAGGGCAATTCCACAGTAACATAATGATGCTGAGACTGATTTTTTCACTTTAGAATGTATATCAAACAAAAAAACAATGACTGCAAAGTTAAACTGTACAACTCTATGCATAAGGACTACTTGTACCAATGTCCACTGAACATTTTACAAAAACACATTTGGTTGAACAGTGCAGATGCACAGTTTGGCTATAGAATGACGGTTGGTGCCGTTTGTGCAGATTCACATTCACAGCTGATAGTAGGAGAAAACACAGGTTTTCCATGGGTCTGGAGTTTGTTACTCAATGGAAAATAGGCATATCCCTTCTCTCTCCTACTAGATGCACATCTCACCAAATCATTGAGGCATCCGCCATAAAAAGGTCAGCGCGAGGTCCTGTACCTGAATGGGTTGGGATACCTCTGCCAGAAGGCAGAGACAACATGGTCCCACGTGGTCCTGATGTCTACATCGTTAGAGAAGTACTTGACCATTCTCCCCCTGCCTGCCGATGTGCAGGCTGTTGGTCTGAACACGGACTTCTTCGGATTGTCCTGTCTGTGATTACTATGCTGGGTGCTCTGATGTTACTGACTCCATCCACACCTGACGCACACACTGAACCCTGGCGAGGAAGAGAGGTGGAGGGAGGGAGAGAGGGGTATTTCAGGATAACAGGTATAATAGGACAGACCTTTATCTCAGCTACATGTAGGTCTGATAACATCAGATACTGTATGTGTTCAAAACAGAACCAAAAAGATATGTTGCTCTGCTCTAGGTTTGTAGCTACTACTGGCTAGCTACAGCCCTCTGTGGTTATTATGTGCAGCTTCAATCATTTTAGTCATTTAACTGACACTTATGCAGTGCGACTTACATGAGAAATTAGGGCTAAGTGCCTTGCTCAAGGGCACATCGGCAGATTTTTCACAGTCGGCTCGTGGATTCGAACCAGTGACCTTTCAGTTATTGACCCAATGCGCTTAACCATTAGGCTACCTGCTGCCGGTCCCACAAAATGGGATGTACTGTGTAAAAGTAGCTAGCGTAGTATCTCCTGACAGCTGGGTCAAATACACACAGGTATCATATGAACTTAGAGCAGTACACCCTGCGGGGTATCACCGTTCGCTTTACTAGACCTGTCACAGATTCAGTCACATACTGTACAAGGGGAGAAGGAACATTGCTCAAGGTTGCATGGGAAATAACGTGACCCCCTGCAACATGTGACAGTTGTGACGTTAGATGACGATTGGCACAAGGTCTTCACTAGTTACCACAGCTACAAAGTCATAATTATCACTAAACCCCGCCTGTCCCTACAAATTATCTCCTTAAAATCTAAGCTTTACCCTAAACTTAACCACACTGCTAACCTTATGACTAACCTTAATTTAAAGACCAAAAAGCACATTTTTGTTTTCATTAATTTTTACGAACTAGACCATTTTGACTTTGTGGCTGTGGTAACTAGTGACAACCATCAAACTGCTCATTCAATCGAAAAAGCATACCGGTTTTGAAATTAATCTTGTTCTATTAAAACCTAGCTACATTGCCAAGAACATAACTCCCGTTCCCTTTACAATGTACTTGTCTGGATTGAGCGTGCTGGTCTTTGTGGAACATGTCACATTGACTGATCGTGCTATCATGCGACCTATAGCTGGCAAAAACACTAAATTCATGTACGATTATGAAGGCTAGATTATTAGCTAGCTAGCTAGTAATTCGCTACTATACGGGTTTGTCTAGTTTACTGACATAATTTTAGCAGTTTCACATGGTGAAATGTAACGTTAGCTATCGTTTTGTTACGTGTTAGCATGAGTAGCTTAGCTAGCTGGCTAATTCCTCAAAATACAGATATCAAGTTATCAAACTGTACTGAACTATGGCAAGTATTTACTGTTCACATACCTGATATACTATCGCAGCATTTATGGGGATTTTCAGTGCACCAATAGTTAGATTTCCTCCGTCATGTTCCCTATTTTGATAGTAGCGTAACAGCAGTCGTCATTGAATCGGAAGTTGTCTAGTCCAAAAATGGCATGTGTAGTATCCAACAATGCACCGCTTTAATCATGAATATTCATGACAGGACTACAACTCTCTTCTTCTATTGGACTTCATTGGTGAAAACCACGCCGATGAAGATACATTGTCATGATGTATACTTTTTTTTTAACAGGAATATCTTTCGTTATTTGTCTGTTCTTGGAGATGTTTACATTTTGAAATAATGTAAGGTAATAATTCTCATCCAAACTGTTAATAATTTGTTTTTAGTAACAAGTAGTAGCCTCTAAATGCTGCGATAGTATATCAGGTATGTGAACAGTAATTACTTGCCATAGTTCAGTACATTGGCAGTGGTATATCCCTTTCTAGTGGTCTCTGTAATTGGTTTGTAATGTGCAGATTGAACTATTTGCATGATTCACGTCGATTTGTGCATCATCTGGGCAGATGTAATCACAAAAACGTTTCATCATTTCTTTATTTAGTAACTATACCACAAACACACCAATGCATTAAATGGATTTTGCTGAATAAGATATGCAATAGATACTTGATCATTAAGACAAAAATATATAAAATAGTGCAAATGTAAATGTCCATTTAGAGAAATATCTTAATGCCCATTTACATTAGATATTTATTCAATATGAAAGAAAAATCCAAAATAAATAGGGAACATACAGTTCATTCATGAAACAAATACTGCAAATGTCTTTCTTATGTTACCTGCTTCAACATTAGTACTGCAGTATTATTTACCTGTAAGATAAACAGGCTTACTATTCATGTCCCAGGTACACCTAAATAGATGTAGTAGTTTACGAATTCCAGTAATAGGGTTTCCCCAGTAGGCTTCAGTATCCACACTTAGACCACAGTCTCTATGCCCCACATAAAATCTCTGGGTTTGGTGTAGCAGTGACCGGGTCTGTACGGAGAGAAGTCCCCCTCGTAGTACACCACAAAACTGTCCCGTTGCTGCTGAGGCACACGATGCACCTTACTACTATAGGCCCCACAGTGACTGTCCATAGAGTAGGACTTACTATCATAGATACTGTAGTTAGAGACACCTGCCATGGCCATCAAGGCACTAGCTGGGTAGCATCGCACCTCATCATGGTTGTGGTTCACTTTATTGATCAGATGACCAGATTCCTTCACTGTTGTAATGGCAATGGATACAGAGTCTGCTCCAGCCCCAGATCTATACCCAGTCTCAGTCCTCTTGTCCCCATCAGGCTCCTCTGAGTCTCTGGCCACCCTGGAAGACTCTTTGGTTCTAGGCATCTGCTTCCTCCTCCTACACTTGCGACAGAGGCAGTTGAGACATTGGCGCTGGGTGCGGAACTTGGTGCAGCCGATGGTTCTGTTAGCCAGAATGATAGCCACCACCCCTGGGAGGCAGATGGCAGGTCCAATGGCGATGAGAGGGATCCCGCCCAGGGTCTCTCCCTTCATGCCCGACATGGTGAACATGAAGCCGAAGAACAGTAAGGGGCTGCTGATGGCCACCACCATCCCTGTGCGGGGGTTCATGTCGTCGACCCTCATGGTGTCCAGCCCTCCACGTCACTGAGTTCGCTCACTTCGAGACGGTACACTCCTCACAGTCCTCTTGTAACACTGTATTCCAGAGTCTGGTGTTTACAAATCAATAAAGAAATAAAGCTGGTAAACTCTACCATGATAGGTTAGGACATAATAGTAGAAAATAGATCTCAATACAGCAATACATTCTCATCCCAAATCCAAGCCCAACCAATCTGTGACCTCCCCACATACAGGCAAGCCCCCTACTACAGTGGTGTCAACCCTCATTACAAGGATAATCTGTCCCAGCAGGAGACGGTTGCTTTTATAGTGAATGAGCACACGTCACAACATCATGGTAAATGAATGCCGCAGTAACATGTGTAGCACCACAAGACTTCTGGGAGCCACTCACAAGATGGGATATGTCGGGCGCATGCAATCT
This sequence comes from Oncorhynchus kisutch, assembly GCF_002021735.2. Lineage (NCBI taxonomy): Eukaryota > Metazoa > Chordata > Actinopteri > Salmoniformes > Salmonidae > Oncorhynchus > Oncorhynchus kisutch. The sequence continues at coordinate 66,874 of NW_022262995.1, read as the reverse complement.
GTCGATCACTCAAATGGCATTGAATGTCTAATTAACACACTTTTCAACCAGGCATGTCATGCCTTCAGCTCTCTTTCTTAGCTATTACGCAGCACTAGTTTGTGTTGTACTTACCTTCTCCACTTCATAACAAATGGTGGTAGGCAACTGCCATATTCACTGAAGTATAAACTTTCCCCTGTCAAAAAGTCAATTGCAGTTTTCCTTTGCAAGTCACTTGAACTACTCAGAAAATATTCACTTTTGAATTAGTAGAAAAACCTCTATCAAATATGAATTATATTCATACTTTATGAATGATTCATTCAATGGAAAAGCTGGGTGTAGTTGGTCTGTGCTGCATCGCCTATTGATGTCTGTCTAGATATAACTGTGGTTGATTGTGTGTTTGGAGACAGTCTAGGGAGGTTGAAGATGGACACATACCCTTTAGAACGGGATCTGACTTACTAGAGGTGGAATGAAAGTAATCCCGAACACTTCCATCTGCTCTGTGGTTCTAGCCAAGAGACACAGTGTGCCTTACCCAAACCACAGACAAAGATATAGAGAAGGAGATCAGCTCTCTGGGTCTAACCTTGGTCCAACAGATGACGATACCTCCTATGAACCTAATTCTGGACTTTGATTTAAATGGCTTCGGGGTGTGTCCTGGCCCCCATTTCAAGGGAAGATGTTTTGACATGGGTCAAGCTTCTACTAGTGAGAGAGGAAGACGCCAATTCCCCCAGTGCTGTCTGATGCATATGGGGGAGTCGGAGATGCTCCTTCAATGGTCTTGTATTTGAGTGATACATGTTAGGAGGGCGGTAGCAAAACCAGCCCCTTGCTGTAAATCAAAACTGGGTGTGTCCCTTTGCTTGTGCATGGGGAGTCATCCTTGGGGTACCAAAATGTTTGGGAAAAATACACGGAAAGGGTCATGGGTTCATTGATTTTCATGCAACTAAAGAGAGCCTGGTTTGATTGCCACTGTAATGTTTTCTTTATCATGTTTTACTCTGAAGACAATGGCACTATCGCTCTAACAACTTTGACCTACAGATGTAGGATCTTTAATATGAGACAGTCTGCTACAGCAGGAAAATATCCTGCAGCAAGAGGAAATTAGAATTATTATGTGGATTATAGTTAATGGACATTTTGTAGGGGTTGACACATCAAGTCTGAAATTTCAAAGTGGAAAACTACACATTTTTTATTTCCTGCATTGCAGGAACGTTCTCCTGCAACAGGGTGATTGAATAAAGATCCTACATCTGCAACAAACCTTTTATTTTTTCACTTTTTCCTAATATGCTGTAGTCAAAGTCAAAAAAAAGTCAAAAAGTCAAAAAGTAAGATATATATACATATACTTCTCATAGAGAAGCTGTACACACACAGAGGAGACATACACTGATAAAGGTGGAGGAGAGGCCATTCTCCTAATCTAACTGCTATTGGGGTTATATCCGCTCTCGTCAACCTTCTGTGGTTTCTTCGGCACTCATCGGGGCGAGTGCCAACTTCCTGCAAGGAACGGAAGGTTTAGATAGAAGCTGCAGGTTGGATTACTGTACACTTGGTGGCCTCGGAATTCCGCCTGATATAAGTCTATATTGTGCAAATCCTCATGGACTCTGATGAAAGGCTTATCAGTTTGCTAAACTATCTCTGCAGATAGTTGTTAATGATGCATCATTTGGGGCCTGTGTCATTTAAATGACTCTGGTTTGAAAACAATTCCCAATGCATTTCATAGACAGGACTGGTGCATATCTTTCGTTGGATGATGCCAATTCTTATGATATGCTACTAAAATAAATCAATATTGATTTATTCTTGGGCACGTTCTGTACACATGTAAAACCGTCACAGCGTATCTGATTTGGAGTAGATCGTATTTCAATCAGATCCAAATGCAAAGACAACACACATCAGTTTCAATGGGGAAAAGTCCACTTGAAACAGAGTTTACGTCAAGCCTTTATGTCCTCTGTACTTTATTCCAATATATATATTCCAATATATATAAGCCTATATATAAGCCTATGGTCAGTTGGAAATAAATTCATAATTATAATAAGAAAAGAGAGACATTTCAGATGGACATATCAGTGGTTTTATTTGATGAGTGACATAAAACATCCGTATTTTATATATTTTTCATGTCTTGAGTATTTCGACACTGTCTGTCATCAGAAAGCAATCATGTTGTTTTACAACCCAGTACGGGGAATGGAGGGAACACTCAACTATATATTTGGCTGTAGTACTACTGTCAGGAGAACACACTATTTCTGTTAATTGATTTATGTATTGATGGCAACTTACACACTAGTTGACCTACTCTGTTACACTCTGCATCACATACGGATGAATGATTTTGTGGATGTGTTGATAAAGTCCACTATATTTCAGAAGACATTGATATAGTTTGCTTAACAAATTGATGATCAAGACAGTTGACTATACTGTATCACTAACTATTGATAATACATCACATTATAACTAGTCCTTATATAACCCATATTATGTACAAATGTCAAACATTTCATCTTGTATTTTAAGTGTAATGACTAATGATTGAAAAAGCCCTCTGAAGCAATAATGTTTGATGATAGCTAAGGTTTCACACCTCACCAGTCTATACTGGGCACAGATTAGATTACAGTTTGTCCTAGTCACTGTGCTTCTACATCTGCATTGTTTGCTCTTTGGGGTTTTAGGCTGGGTATCTGTAAGCACTTTGTGACAACTTCTGGTGTAAAAAGGGCTTTATAAAATACAATTGATTGAGGACTTGCTTATGCCCTCGGGACAATGGTAGAATGGTCATATGGTGAAAACAGTTTATAATGCTGCATCCGCATCCAAACAGAAAACTCATTATCATTCAATGTTTATGACATCTTAATAGTAATTCACAAACGCATTTACCATTATAGTAAAAAGCATATGGATACATAATACAGAGTTTCCTTAATTTTGGATGAATGTAAAAAATGTAGTAAGCAATTGTGTGTAGCATATTTTGCACAATGCATCAGAGAAATCAGTGATCATGAAAAATCCCTGTTTTGTTTCCTCCTCCAGTCCCGTAGATGTCACTCACACACTCAGCCAATGGGGGAAATGTGTATTTACCGTTGTCGTTGACTGTTTTCTTCTTCATGAGTTTTGGCTGTGCACTCCATGGCGGTGTCCTCCATGGTGTCATTGTAGTGAGGTTGAATATCAAGAAAACAAGAACTAGCCCTTCTTAATCATGACTGGTTACACAGCAGACGAAAAGCTCCGCGTAGAGCAGATTTCAAACCTCAGGAGGAAATGGCTGAAGGACCAAGAGCTCAGTCCCAGAGAGCCCGTGCTGCCAAAGACAGCCCACGGGCCGGTGGCAAAATTCTGGGCTGGCTTTCTGGAACCTAAGACCCTGTGGAGACTTTACGTGAGTTCATCATTTTGGCCATTTCATTGTACTATATCAACGAACAACACTGTGTGAATTGGATTAGAATGACTAACTAGCTAGTATTTGTGATAGCTACGTGCTATGTTTTTGTTTTGAGACGTCGGTGTTACTGTTTACTAGCTAGCCTAGCCAGTTGCATGGGTCGCCACTAGTGACCATAGCCACATTGACTAGTATTCTCATGCTTGGTGTGATGCCAGTCACCTGTGCCACTGCCAACCTGAATGTAACATAGCTACTGGCATGTTGCTAACCAGTAGTTGTACCGAAAAAGTGCATCAACTGTTGTCAGCAAGAAATCAACAACACCTGTTAACATTTGTGACACACGTCCCCTTTGTGTTGCTCTCTTTCCAGACCTACAAAGTCTACACTGGTGGAGTGTTCGCCTTGACCCGGTTGCTGATCCCTGCCTGGGTTGTGCATTATTATGTGAAGTATCATGTTGCTGTAAGTTCAATCAATTCAACACCAATTATATTGTCTTTTCATTCATGTAGTAATGTTGTTGTTAGGAAAACCTGTTCCTGGAGTGTAAGAGGATTTTGGCCCAACCAGACACCACCTGGATTCTTCCAACCACCTCACAGGCCTAATTGGTTCGATTTAAAACACCAGGCCTCCCAGCTCTAAATCAGACTTGATTTAAAAGGCTGAGACCTAATGGTCAAGAAGACTGATAATGTGTTTGACCTTGGATGTTCAAAGTTAATTGTTCTCCGATTTATGAAATGTTATTATACAGTAGTGGATTGCAGTTTTTAGCCCTGTGTTGTTGGTGTTCATTCACTATACCTGCTCTATTGAAAGTTGTGTCATGCATGTGTCATAGAAGAGTCTTCAATTCAATCTAAAACATTGACCTGTCCTGCTTGTGTGTTTGTCACAGAAAAAGCCCTATGGCATCGTGGAGCTGAAGCCCAGACTGTTCCCTGTAAGTACATCTCATGTGTTGTTATAGGAACAAGATTAAGCCTAGTCCTGGATGAAAAAACACATACAATGAAGAATCTCCATTGTAAGTGCTTTTTAGTCCAGACTACGATTGATCTGTGTCTGTGAACTGGCTCTTAGTCTTACAGTGGATTCACTGCCCACTGGGCAAAAACAGGTTGAAACATACATTGTTTCCATGTCATTTCAACTGAAAAATGCAAATGTCAACATGGAAAACTAATTGTTTTTGCAAAAGTCAATAATGCACGGGAATTTTGTATTTTTTTCACCCAACTTTTAACCTAAATGACCGGGTTGATTAAACATTAAATTCATATTAGTTGACAACTCAACCAAATGTAAATCAAAAGTAGATGTTGAACTGCCATCTGTACCCAGTGGGTGGGCAGAAGGGTTGGGTTAAATACGGACGACACATTTCAGTTGAACAACTGACTAGGTATCTCCCTTTCCTTTTGTATTGATGATTGGACAAGATGGCGCCGACAGAGGGTCGCCTCACTTCTAGTCCTTAGGAAACTTTGCCGTGTTTAGTTTTTTTATGTATTATTTCTTACTTTGTTAGCCCAGAAAATCTTAAGTGTTGTTACATACAGTCGGGAAGAACTACTGGATATCAGATTTAGATGTGTGTGTATTAGGTTTTGTTGTGGAATTGTTCGATTTCTTGTTAGATATTGCTGCATTGTCGGAACTAGAAGCACAAGCATTTCGCTACATTTGCAGTAACATCTGCTAACCATGTGTATATGTGACCAATAAAATGTGATTTATTGCTTATAGATTTATTAACAGATGCATGTGACACAATGGTGCAGTTTACAGTAAAGAACCGAATTGCAGTGTAGCTTATATATAAACTGCACTGTAATTGTGGCCTACAATGGTAACACAAAATAATGTATTTTAGCAGATGCTTTTATCCAAAGCGACTTAGTCATGCATGCATACATTTTACATATGGGAAATCCTGGGAATTGAACCCACTACCCTGGTGTTACAATAGTCATGCTCTACAACGGACCACAAAAACCCTGGATTCCCAGACAGCTTTCCTAGACCTTGTAATGAAAGATTAGGGACATCTAGCAACTGACTCTTTCATTATCTGTTAATTTTCCCTGTCTGTGTTCAGGGCGACACCATCTTGGAGACGGGAGAGGTTGTTCCAGACCTCCCAGAGAGCCATGGTCACCACTGAAGAAGACATAGTTGAAAGAATTACACAATGTCTTTTTGTCCCTGCCCTGTTGTAAAAACTTTATGTATATGTCATTAAATAATATTTACAATACTAATACATGTCAGCGAAGTATATTTGGACGAGAATGTGGGGGAAAGAGTGCTGCATTTATTTGAGTAATTCAGATCCAGTGTTTCAATCAAAATGTATTAGTCACATGTGCCGAATACAACGGGGCAGTTAAAAAAAAATACAGATAAGAATTAGAAATAAAAGTAACAAGTAATTAAAGAGCAGCAGTAAAATAACAATAGCGAGACTATATACAGGGGGGGTACCAATACAGAGTCAATGTGTGGGGGCACTGGTTAGTTGAGGTAGATGTAGGTAGAGTTATTAAAGTGACTATGCATAGATGATAACAACAGAGTAGCAGTGGTGTAAAGGGGGGGGGGGGGGGTCAATACAAAAAGTCCAGGTAGCCATTTGATTAGGTGTTCAGGAGTGTTATGGCTTAGGGGTAGAAGCTGTTTAGAAGCTTCTTGGACCTTGACTTGGCGCTCCGGTACTGCTTGCTGTGCGGTAGCAGAGAGAACGGTCTATGACTATGGTAGCTGGAGTCTGACCATTTTTAGGGCCTTCCTGGAATAGTGGTCCTGGATGGCAGAAAGCTTGGCCTCAGTGATGTATTGGCCGTTCGCACTACCCTCTGTTTAAACGTTTAAAATAAGAGCTTTGCAAACGATTTGACACAAGTAACCAATAGTGTAACCAAACTCACAATCATATTTGATGTTTGTATATTATGGATGGCTATGGTTTATTAGTACACTACTGTCGTTTATGTCCAGATTAGGTTGCTTTCCAGCTAATTCATCCTCTGTGTTAAAAGTTACTGTCAATAGGTGGCGCACGAGACCATAAAAAAAGTACTTCACGCCAAAGCGGAAGGTCAACACCCTCCAGTATACCATCATCCTTTGCGTTTTTTTAAATGTAGCATTACATCACGGTATGAAACAGGAGGCCAAGTCCAAAGAGTGTGGTAAACAACTAAATTAATTTACTTCTCTTTAGTACATATGGAAATAGTGAAATATGAAAATATAATATGAGAGGATTTGAGTGTTGTTGCCGACAGGATTCTTAGACATTTGCCTCGGATCCTCGGCTTTTTTTTTTTGGTAAGCAAAGGGACGAAAGATGGCTAGCTGAAGCTATTTTGCTCATTTACCCAAGCTGTCATTTATCACAATTCAGACTCACAAACATGTCATGAATACATAATTTCTTGTCAGGATTATCGGTCAGAGATTAGGGCCAGAGTCAACCATTATGAGTGTTCACTGTCCAACCCTAGATGAGTCAGAACAGCTAACGTAGCTGCTAAAGTTATCTATCGAGCTAGCTAACGTTAACCTTACCAAGTAAAAGACACGTTCAAGTAATATAACATTACATGGGAAGTTATTGGGCTTTATTATCATTTTACAACTGTGGTGAGCTAATTGTAAGATTCTGTTGAAATTGGTTGACAGTCATTTTGCCATCTATGGTCAATGTGGCTAAATGGCTCTGACACAGTCAGCTGTGACCCCTGTACAATCTTTATTATTATAGTGTTCTGATTATGTAACACATTGGATAATGACAAAATGTTTAGATGCTCCTCTTGCAAAATTCTTCCCTGTTTGCAGGTTGAATTAATACCTTTGAAATTATATGTAAGGGTGTGTAGATGAAAGAGTTGTCTCTGCATCTGCCAATGGGCCTAGCTAGTGACAGTATATTACAGAAAATTAAGTTTGAACAAAGTCAGTGCTGTGTTGTGTCCCTTCTTTATTGAAAACACTGTTTAACATGAGGCAATATTTTCTTCCCTAGACTATCACCATGGCAGCAGCAAAGATGACCTTACGGCTACGCAAGAAGAGTGCCCTGGACAAGTCCTCTGAGGTTTTGTCTGCCGAGGCGTCTCCAGACTCTAAGTGCCCCATCTGTCTGGACCGATTCAACAACATGGCCTACCTCGATCTCTGCTTGCACAAGTTCTGCTTCCGCTGCATCCACGAGTGGTCCAAGAACAAAGCCGAGTGCCCGCTATGCAAGCAGCCATTCAACTCTATCTATCACAGTATACAATCAGAGAAGGACTTCAAGAAGTATGACCTGCGGCCCACGGAGAACGGTTCCTTTGGGAGTTTCGCAGGGGAACGGTTCCGCTACCGCACCACGCTGACGGGGGCGCGTCGGCAGGACCAGAGAAGAACATCCCCTCCCCCCGACAACGGGGTCATGTTCGAGGCCCTAACGGGGGCTTCCCCCCCTCCTCGACAGGACCGAGGCCTCCGCCGCATGATGGCGCGCCTGGCGGCCAGGAGGCGGGCAGAAAGCGAGGGCCGGACCGTGCGCAGCCTCCGTGAGCAGGAGATGATCAAGTTCAGACGGGCGCTCTACCGGCGAGGGGTGCGAGTGCGGAGCGTGCGAGACGGTGGCCGTTCCCGGGACATCTCGGCGGAGTTCTTTCAGAAGAACCCGGCCTGCCTGCACCGCCTGTTGCCCTGGCTGAAGAGAGAGCTGGTGGTGCTGTACGGCGCTCACGGCTCCCTGGTCAACATCGTGCAGCACATTATCATGTCCCGCATCACCCGCTATGACATGGAGGACCGGGCCATCCACGAGGAGCTGCAGCCCTTCCTCCAGGCCCGCACCGATCACTTCCTGCATGAGTTTGTCAACTTCGCCCGAGCACCCTTCAACATGGAGGCCTACGACCAGCATGCCGTCTACGACTGCCCTGCGCCGTCCTCGGACGAGGGCAGCAGCTCCAACTCCTCGGTGATTGCCATCTCAGAGGATGAGGAGGAGGGCGATTCTGTGGAGCTGGACCCCCCGGGGGACCCCATGTCCGGGGGCGCCCTGAGCCAGTCAACATGGGACGACGAGACACCCGGACCTTCGTACTCCACAACAGAACCCACCAGGGCCCTGCTGCTATCCATCAGAGACTCGGACTCAGAGAGCAGTGTGGGGGAGGAGTGCGGAGCAGTGTTACAGCCAAAGGCCCCTCGCCTGACTGCGGACTCTGCTTGGGTGAAAACCGACAAGGAAGGACAGGCGTGTACCTCCTCTGGCGATGAGGATTGCATCATCGTGGGCTTTGTAAAACCCCTTGCTGAAAGGACTCCGGAGCTGGTCAAGCTGTCCTCTGACTCAGAGGAGTCTGTTCTGGAGGAGATCAAAGATGAAGTGCCCAGGCTGCTTCAACACATCCGCTTCACCAGCCTTAGCCCCGCCTCCTCTCAAGGCCAATGTCCTGGGAAGGCAGAGGGGGTGGAAAGGAAGCAAGATGTATCGTGCTCCAAGGAGAGACGTAACACCTCACCCTCAATTAGATGTGAGACATCATCCAGTAAGTCAGCAAGCAAAAACAGAGGACAAACTGAGAAAGACGGCAGGAGATGTCACAGTCGAGATAGATCTAGAGAGAGGCCACGGTCGAGAAGCAGAGACCGGGGGAGGAGGTCCAGGAGCGCCGACCGCAGCCGCTCGACCAAGAGCCCGGCTATCTCCATCAACAGCGACAGCACTCTGTCCAGAGGCAGGAGGCAGTCACGCTCCCAAAGCCGCGACCGCTCCCACACTAAATGGGAGAAGACGAGGGACAATAAAGATAGCAGCCGATCAGGCCGCAGCCACGACTCATCGTCGCACTCCTATCACTGGCACTACTACAGCCGGGAGAGTGAGAGGGACAGCAGTGCCACGCTCTACACAGAGAGGAGGTCCTACTACTCCAGCTCACACAGGAACATCGATTGCAGGTCCCCGAGCCAGAGTCCTGATTCCCACCGGCGGGATAAGAGGCGCTCCAGAAGTCGTTCCAGCACCTGTTCGCTGTCCGGCGCTCACAGGAAGTCTCGTCACGAGAAGCCCAGCGGGAAGAGAAAGTACAAATCGAGACACCTGGAGGAACCTGCCCCCAAAGACCAGTCCTCCAAAGCCCTCGACGAGCCTCCCTCCTCCACCACCTCGTCCTATGTGAAAGACAAGAAGAAGAGCAAAGAGAAGCGTCACAGGAAGTCCAAGGAGAAGTCTGGGGGGAAGAGGAGCAGGAGCCTCAGCGTGGAGATCATCTTTGAGGGCAGCTCCTCGGAGCAAACCAGGAAGCACCAGAAGAAGAAGAAGAAGCACAAGAAGAAGGGCAAGAGGCACAGGAGCAAAGACCGCACAGGGTCCAGGAAACACTCGCCCACTGTCATTACCATAGACAGCGACAGTGACCAACATACTGCCGCAGGCGCTAACGATGCTAACCACACCTGCCCGGTAAGCAGCAGCACAAGCAACAGCGTGCTAGCGCCTAGCACAACCACCACCACAGGCAACCCTGCAGACTCTGGCCTGCTGGAGTCCATGTTACAAGACTGGGAACAGCAGATTCCACCTGTGGGTCTGGACAGTGGAGTGCTGGAGGCCAAGCCTCCTATAAATGTTGCTGCTGCTTCTGACACACCCACACATAGTGAGGGGGTTCTGTCCCAATCTGCCTCTGCGGATGAGGCGAACTCTCATAGCCCTTCAAATGACAACACAAGTCATTTTTTGGAAGAATCATAATGCTGGCCTCGGTGGGTAGGAAGACATTTAATTTAAAATTAAAAGTTTAAAAGTTAGTTTTACACCTCACTATGTAGGATATTTTATATCTACTGTTCTGCCAAAAGGTGCTCTTTCATTTGGGATGTGCCACTTTGCTGTATGAGGTTAAAAAAAAGGGGGGGGGGGGGGTTAAAGATTGGGGTTTATTTGTCTTATTTACAGTGACTGTCTGTAAAGGCCTACATTTAAAAAGTATTTGTATAAAATACTTCAACTAATTTCTTATCAGTCATTCATTTCTATGCATCATTCTCAGGGATAACATGGGCAATAAAGCTGATGTAGCTTGTACCGTTGTGTTGAAACCAAACAACTTTTCTACCTGCTGCTCATGTAGTCTGATGGAAACTGCTCTTAATACTGGCCAATAAATCAACATGGGAAAGACTGTTGTTGTAACTGTGGAGTTGTAAATAGTAATAAATGTTTCTAAACTGAAATCAACAGCTGATATGACCTCCTGAATAAGTCAGCATTGGCCAGTGGCTCGTCGTTGGAGGCCACATATGTAATGGTTACTGCCTGAGTGGGTATCCTTTCATGTGGATGGCATGAGAGTTCTAGACCCTTACAGATGCTACTAGGATTAAGATGCTAACACCTTACTGAAGCTGATTCTAGTGTGATAAAGGAACATCAACTTGCCAGTTGTGCAATAACAGAATTCTTGAAAGTAATGAGTATCATAATGTCCCCATTAGATTAGGCTTCTTATCTGAGTGGGCACGGTTGCTTTTCATCTGAGATTTGATAAAAATTATGCTAAACTGTTGGGACAAGACAACAGTGGCGATTTTAGCATGTACTTCTTGGTGGGGCAAACTAAAAATATATGTTTTTAGATGCATGCCATCAAAGACACAACACTAAACAATTCATTAATTGCCCTATAACGGTGACAAGTGTTGCCCACAAACTGTTAAGGCCTAAATAAAGCTGTCCCAACAGCAGAGCTTTCTTTACAGCACAATGGAGTGAATCCTTTGGGATTGTCTGGCAGCGAAACAGAGAAGTGCTTGGCGAGTTCATGTTCCCATGGGATATCGGTTACTGCTAAGGAGTACTGTCTGCATTGATAGCTGTGCTTGCTGTGGACCATGTGAGGAAAACCTGCACGGAACTGCCATACTTCGCTGAGGGAATATCTATAAATAGTGAGTAACCACAACGGTGGGGTGCTTTTTTTGTTGCTCCAACGCGCCCCAACGGGTTAAGTAAGCTTGACATAATTTGGACATGGGTTGTGCATGAAACATTGGGGTTTATTATTTTTTATTTATTTTGATGTGGTGCTTTGAAAATGTAATAATACACATCTTGAACCTTATGTATGTTCTCTTGGTGGAGTCATTTACTGTTTCAATTTAATTGAATGCATGGCTTTGACACTGCCTGGGTGTCAATGCAAACCTATAATCATTACATCTGAAGTTAATACCCTAGTTGTCATCACCCTAGATAGTTTACAATAGGGATTCTTATTGGAGATGTCCTTCTCACCTAACATCCCGAGATATTCTATGTAAGGTAATATCGTGAGAGTCTAATTCGAACCTGGTGAGAGGGTTACATTTGTTTTTGCTAAAAATGTGGCTCCCTTCCTTGAATAACAGGTCGCCACTGCAAGAGTAGACCAGGAAACGAAACCTAAATAGGTAAGATTGGCCTGCAGTCAGGAATTGAAACCTAAGCGCTAGGTTTCCTAAACATACGGAGTATTCCTGCATTTGTCAGCAGCAGCAGGTAAGAACGGTCTCATCTGTTATTTGACACACATTAACTTATTACTGGACACTTGGCTATCAAACAACCCCTGTTTACTTACTAAATAAGTCTTTACATGATCGTGTTATAATGCTAGTGTAATAATTCAGCATATTTTGAAATATTATTCAGCCATAACAATTTAGTGTAACAGTTCCAGCCTTAGGAATTTTTAATTATGTTACATTGCAATTACAATTTGTAAGTTATGTACTTATATTACAGCTCATTTCAGCAGAGGTGTATTTAACAGCAGTTTGGTTACTATGGATGTTAACCCTGATTCCCCATACTACATCAACTTGCTTGACAGCAAGTCTCATCCTGAAGATCACAGAGAATATGTGATGTTTCATGGCTGCTCAAAAGAGGGCGCAGAGTTGATTAAGAGGGACGGCTTCAAACCATCAAGTGCAGATAGAATGCTTGGTGCTGGTGTTTATGTTAGTCGGGACATCCGAAAAGCCTGTAAATACCCTCCTGATGTTCCTGACTCTGAGAAAAGAGTACTAAAAGTCAGAGTGAATGTCGGCAGGGTTAAGGTCATAGACAGGCAGAACCACACCATGCAGAAGACATGGCACACTGTGCATGGCTTTGACACTGCCTGGGTTCCTCCAAATGTTGGCATGGTACTGTGTAACCAGGAGGAGGACTGTGTCTATGACCCAAAGAGAATCAAAGTCATCGAGGTCATGAAGGTTACTGAAGATAACTTGTAAGTATGAAAAAGACTGCACTCTTTTCAAGAAACCTAAAGGGATAATCAACCCCAACCCATGAATTATTGTGATTGACAGTGTTAAACTGATAAATAACACTAATATGTGAAAACAGTATTTTTTGGTGAACAAATGTTTAATTTTGTCGTTATAACAAGGTTGGTAGCAACATATGAAAATCGTTGTAGAAATCCGTTGCAGCTCAAGTCAACTACAAAATCCACCGTGCAATGCTATTTCTTTGGGCAGCTGGCTAGCTAGAAAACGTCGCTACACACAATACTACCAAAGGGCTGTAAAACTAACCCAAGATAGACCAGAGCCTGTCGTTTCCAATGGAAGCAAACAAATCATAGTGGGCAGAAAAATCAAGGTGGGCAGAGCCAAGCACGAGCTAGCGATTTCCTAAGGCGCGTTCTAGCATTTATTTGCATATTTACATTAGGGAACGCCTACTCTGAAGTGTCCGTGTGCAATAACTAAATTCGCCCTTTTGCTCCTAAATATTTTCGAAACTTCGGCAAAAGGTAAAGTCTACTGAACTTAGTCCACTATGTTGTTACAGGGTGTCGTTTTGGAAACAGTAAACTGTATTGAGTTGAAATGTTTAATCGATGAGAAAATGTGTAGAATGTCGTCCAAAATCCATCTCGCTCAATCTTGTCCCACTGCCAGGGACTGGGCTTCCTCTCTTCACCATATTTGGCAGTGAGTAGAGACCAACCAAACGCTTCACATTTGTTTTTGAACCTTTATTTAAGCACAAATTCTTATTTACAATTACAGCCAAACCCAGACGACGCTGGGCCAATTGTGCACCGCCCTATTGGACTCCCAATCACCCATGTGATACAACCTGGACTCAAACCAGGGACTGTGGTGATGCCTTTTGCACTGAGATGCAGTCGTAGACCACTGCGCCACTCCTGAGCATGTATACATCCAGTGAAATATCTGGCTCATTCTTCTATCTGTGATCATACGAAAGTCAATATCAGCGTGTAATGTAGCTAGCTGTAAAAATCGGCTAAACAAACTGCACTGTTAATTTAGGAGTCTCTCACCCAGTTCAATTTGCAGTTCATTTCTGTCCAGAGCAGTGCAGAGTACGTTGCTATGGCAACAACGGCTCTTTCCCACGTTTCCCACAGACACACGCAGAAGAAACTTGAGTTAAATAATTTGGTACACTTTTTAGATTGAGCACATCTAAGTGAATTATATACTTTGTCATGAGGATATAGACTAGTATGCCATATCATCTATAGGCTAATTTGGTGATCTGGAGTGCAGGTAATTGTTTTAAAAGCATTATGAAATGTTATAGTGTCTATCTGCAGTGAGGAGAACCATATGATGCGTTCCTACACGATTTCCTGATTTCACAGAAGGACCACTTAGAAAATTGTTTTTTCACCCACTGATAAAACATAGGCTTTCACCAAATTGACATGAGTTTCATCATTTTTATTTCTGTGGGTGGATTATCCCTTTAAAGATAAAATATCTTACAATTTGAAATAATGTACATAGGCCTACTGAATCCAATATACTTTATGTGAACAAAATGGTCTCCCTGTCTTACAGATCTCAGTATGATCATCTACAGAGTGGAGTCTCCCCTGAGGACAGCCACGTCTACGTGATGTATCATGGAACATCAAAACAGATTGCTGTGGATATACAGAGAAATGGATTCAAACCTTCCAAAGATGGGATGCTTGGTGCCGGTGTCTACCTCAGTCGAGACATTCGAAAAGTCATTAGATACCCCCTCAACACCCCATTGATGACCATTCCTGACTCTGATAGGATGGTTCTGAAAGTAAAGGTGGATGTAGGCAGAGTTAAGGTGATAAAAAGGCAGAGACACCCCATGCAGAAGACCTGGCACACTGAGCATGGCTTTGACACTGCCTGGGTTCCACCTAATGTTGGCATGGTGCCGAGCAACCAAGAGGAGGACTGTGTCTACGACCCAAAGAGAATCAAAGTGTTGGCAATGCTGAAAGTGCCCAACTTAAAGAAGTAAGTGATATTGAGCAACATTCACCTATAACAACTAGACAAAAGTAGTACTATGCTTGCAGACATATAAAGCAATCATTAATCATTTTCCAAGAAAGGCTTGAAAGAGTTATTGATACCAGCACATACGCTATGCTTACCTCTCTTTATGCAAGTTTTGATTGAGACATTTTGTATTGAATTCTCTTTCCCCAGTGTAAACCCATGGTTGAACAATCCACTGCAAAACTGATGGTGTTCTGCATTCAGAGGGAGCATCAACTCATGGTCATCAGAAGAGGATGGTGTCGGGTTCACCTAGGGGTCATGATTGGGGCTGTACCAAATTATTTATATATTACAATAATTGATTATGCTAATGTTGTATTAATAGAAGGGGAGGGGTTATGAGACCCCTCCCTCTTTACATTTATAGGGTCCTAGACTACCGATTAACAATATATTTACACATTGAGATTTTAATGCTCTCTCTCTCTTTATTTATTTATTTATATATATAAAGAGACCCCTCTGAGACAGAACTCTGCAGGGGAGTGTAGGAGATAAGACTACACAGACATTCCACTATAAATCAACTTGGACAAATTTACTGCTAAGCTTTTAGATAACACACTAAAAGGATTGTTTATATAGCTTTGTAGGCATGGTTTTGGTCTCATGAGTAAAAGGTAATGACGTTGGCAGTGACATCACTAAAGGCTGGACTTCGGGTTTGATAAAGTAACATGGGACCTTTTTGTTTGATGCAGAACTTACTGGGAAACATGCGTGCTATGTTCCTGATGTCAACTTCTGTCTGCAATTGCATTAATAAAGGTTTTTGAATGATTTAATTAAAGATATTGTCATAATGCTAATTTCACCAATGATTGACAAGGAACAAGGAAACGAACCCTAACATTTGGCGAGCTTGCCAGGAGTGAGTGTCACCCGGTTGGTGGAGATTCCACACCATGGTGCCAGAGCTCATAGGAAGAAGATGCTATATTTCACAATGGGCCTAATGATGATTTGACATGGCAATCTATATGCAATCAATCATATGACCTTATCATATCAAATATTTTTGAAATACAATCAATCATATTTCCTTTATGTCAATAATACATGTTTATCAATGATCATATGTTGTTTAAAAATATATATCTTCCTATAATAAATCTATAACAATTAAGTTATTTGGTAAATATGTTCTTAACTCTTTTTTTAACTGCACTGTTGGTTAAGGGCTCGGTAAGCTGCTCTGACAGCTGATACTTAAAGTTAGTGAGGGAGATATGAGTCTCCAGCTTCAGTGATTTTTGCAATTCGTTCCAGTCATTAGCAGCAGAGAACTGGAAGGAAAGGTGGCCGAAGGAGGAGTTGGCTTTGGGGCTGACCAGTGAAATACACAGAAGTGGGAAGTTTACATACACTTAGGTTGGAGTCATTAAAACTAGTTTTTCAACCACTCCACAAATTTCTTGTTAACCAACTATAGTTTTGGCAAGTCGGTTAGTACATCTACTTTGTGCATGACACAAGTCATTTTTCCAACAATTGTTTACAGAGAGATTATTTCACTTATAATTCACTGTATTACAATTCCAGTGGGTCAGAAGTTTACATACACTAAGTTGACTGTGCCTTTAAACAGCTTTGAAAATTCCAGAGAGGGATGTCATGGCTTTAGAAGCTTCTGATAGGCGAATTGACATCATTTGAGTCATTTGGATGTGTATCTGTGGATGTATTTCAAGACCTACCTTCAAACTCAGTGCCTCTTTGCTTGACATCATGGGAAAATCAAAAGAAATCAGCCAAGACCTCAGAAAAAAAGATTGTAGATCTCCACAAGTCTGGATCATCCTTGGGAGCAATTTCCAAACGCCTGAAGGTACCACGTTCATCTGTACAAACAATAGGTACGCAAGTATAAACACCATGGGACCCCGCAGCCGCCATACCGCTCAGGAAGGAGCAAGGAGGCCTACAAACCTGACTCAGTTACACCAGCTCAGTCAGGAGGAATGGGCCAAAATTCACCCAACTTACTGTGGGAAGCTTGTGGAAGGCCACCTGACAAGTTTGAACCAAGTTAAACAATTTAAAGGCAATGCTACCAACTACTAATTGAGTGAATGCAAACTTCTGACCCACTGGGAATGTGATGAATGAAATAAAAGCTGAAATGAATGATTCTCTACCATTATTCTGACATTTCACATTCTTAAAATAAAGTGGTGATCATAACGGACCTAAAACAGGGAATTTTTACTAGGATTAAATGTCAGGAATTGTGAAAAACTGAGTTTAAATGTATTTGGCTAAGGTGTATGTAAACTTCAGACTTCAACTGTATGTAGTGTATATGTAAATGAACAGGATCCCAATTTATTTTACCACATCCAAAATTGTGAACCTGTGACTTCACACATACATCATATAGCATGATACAGAGTCATACAATGTAGTATATTATCACACTAATGCTGGTGGGAGTCATATCATGTATTATATACCTGCTGGAGCGCGTGCTGCGGGTGGGTGCTGCTATGGTGACCAGTGAGCTGAGATAAGGCGGGGCTTTACCTAGAAAATACTTATAGATGACTTGGAGCCAGTGGGTTTGGCGACGAATATGAAGCGAGGGCCAGACAACGAGAGCATACAGGTCACAGTGGTGGGTAGTATATGGGACTTTGGTGACAAAATGGATGGCACTGTGATAGACTGCATCCAATTTGCTGAGTAGAGTGTTGGAGGCAATTTTGTAAATGACATCAGTTTTTCACAATTCCTGACATGATGCTGCCACCCCCGTGCTTCACGGTTGGGATGGTGTTCTTCGGCTTGCAAGCCTCCCCCTTTTTCCTCCAAACATAACGATGGTCATTATGGCCAAACAGTTCTATTTTTGTTTCATCAGACCAGAGGACATTTCTCCAAAAAGTATGACCTTTGTCCCCATGTCCAGTTGCGAACCGTAGTCTGGCTTTTTTATGGCGGTTTTGGAGCTGTGGCTTCTTCCCTGGTGAGCGGCCTTTCAGGTTATGTTGATATAGAACTTGTTTTGCTGTGGATATACATACTTTTGTACCGGTTTCCTCCAGCATCTTCAGAAGGTCCTTTGCTCTTGTTCTGGGATTGATTTGCACTTTTCGCACTAAATTATGTTGATCTCTAGGAGACAGAACGAGTCCTTCCTGAGTGGTATGAATTTACGCAGCAGGTTAGTATCATTAAAGTAGAAGTTTAGGAAACTGAGGTTAAGGTTAGGAAAATGGTTAGTGTTTTGAGGAGGTGAGGAGAGAGACTTTGAGTATGCTTTTCGCATGGTTTGTTCAAGACAATTGAGAACTCTGAAAAAACAAGCTCAGACTGGGATGTCAGTGATCTTTGGGCGGAGAAGTCGGAGAGATAAAACGCTGCAGTCATTTCTAGATGTGATACAGTTTGTCAATTTGACTTAAAAAAATAATTGGGGTGCATTTTGCAAACCCCAACCCTAACACTTTTCCTAACCTGTTACGTTAATTATCCTAACCTGCTGCTTAAGCTCTCCTAAACCTGCTATGATAAGGGAATTTTGACAAAAGCTGTATCCCTTCTAGACAAAAATCGGTTGATGGCCGAATTTCCGACTTCTAATTCCGAGTTGGATGACCGTTCAAAATTATTTCCCAGTTGGAGCGCGTTTTTTCCTAGTCCCCGGTTGTCTTGAACGCACTGAAGTCGGAGATGTCCTATTTTCGAGTTCCAGGTTGTCTTGAACAAACCAAGTCGCCTAGCCTATTCCGATCTGACGTTTGAGTTGCGAGTGCTACACTGCACTGAGTTGGCAGTGGCAGTCCAAACTTCATGTAAGGTTAAGCATTTAAATAATTTATTTGAGCTAAACAGCATAACGCATTTGATCGTAATAATGACAGAATTGCGTTTACTTTCATAGTCGTTTTCTCTCAGTGTTTTTTATTTGTGGCCTTGTACCTGCAGTAAATGTTAATGGCTTGATTAGGCTAAACATAATAAAACAATTCCGAATAAGGTATTGAGTTAGAATTGTATGCCTGACAATCTTATAAACGTCCAAACGCCTTCTGCAAACAATTTGGACTATGTTAAATATGAGAGCCAGGTCGGTAGGAAACCTATAAATTACACAACACATTTCAAATGAAAGTCAAACGTAGGTTTTGCGAACATAACACAAAGTAAATAGGGTTGGACATAACATACTAAAAACACCAGAAAATCACCGGTCTGTTCCAAAGTATTTCCCCGCATAATAGAGCGATATAGGCTACAGTATGTGATCGTATACAAAAGTAGGCAAGGTTTGAAATTATAATGTTTAAGTAAAATATTATATCTGATCCTGTCAATTTTCAGTATACAAATGTTTTGTAATCATGTTTCGGCCCCCTGACCAAAAATCGGCCCGCGACTGAATCTAGTTTATGATTCCTGACCTAGGTCATTTAAAAAAAAAAATGTTATTTTTTTATTTAACCTTTATTTAACCAGGTAGGCTAGTTGAGAACAAGTTCTCATTTGTAACTACGACCTGGCCAAGATAAAGCATAGCAGTGTGAACAGACAACACAGAGTTACACATGGAGTAAACAATTAACAAGTCAATAACACAGTAAAAAAAAAAAGAGTCTATATACATTGTGTGCAAAAGGCATGAGGAGGTAGGTGAATAATTTCAGTTTTGCAGATTAACACTGGAGTGATAAATGATCAGATGGTCATGTACAGGTAGAGATATTGGTGTGCAAAAGAGCAGAAAAGTAAATAACTATAAACAGTATGGGGATGATGTAGGTAAAATTGGGTGGGCTATTTACCGATAGACTATGTACAACTGCAGCGATCGGTTAGCTCCAACTTCAGCAATTTTTGCAATTCGTTCCAGTCACAGGCAGCAGAGAACTGGAACGAAAGGCGGCCAAATGAGGTGTTGGCTTTAGGGATGATCAGTGAGATACACCTGCTGGAGCGTGTGCTACGGGTGGGTGTTGCCATCGTGACCAGTGAACTGAGATAAGGCGGAGCTTTACCTAGCATGGACTTGTACATGACCTGGAGCCAGTGGGTCTGTCGACGAATATGTAGCGAGGGCCAACCGACGAGAGCATACAGGTCGCAGTGGTGGGTGGTATAAGGTGCTTTAGTAACAAAACGGAATGCACTGTGATAAACTGCATCCAGTTTGCTGAGTAGAGTATTGGAAGCTATTTTGTAGATGACATCGCCGAAGTCGAGAATCGGTAGGATAGTCAGTTTTACTAGGGTAAGTTTGGCGGCGTGAGTGAAGGAGGCTTTGTTGCGGAATAGAAAGCCGACTCTAGATTTGATTTTAGATTGGAGATGTTTGATATGAGTCTGGAAGGAGAGTTTACAGTCTAGCCAGACACCTAGGTACTTATAGATGTCCACATATTCTAGGTCGGAACCATCCAGGGTGGTGATGCTAGTCGGGCGTGCGGGTGCAGGCAGCAAACGGTTGAAAGGCATGCATTTGGTTTTACTAGCGTTTAAGAGCAGTTGGAGGCCACGGAAGGAGTGTTGTATGGCATTGAAGCTCGTTTGGAGGTTAGATAGCACAGTGTCCAAGGACGGGCCGGAAGTATACAAAATGGTGTCGTCTGCGTAGAGGTGGATCAGGGAATCGCCCGCAGCAAGAGCAACATCATTGATATATACAGAGAAAAGAGTCGGCCTGAGAATTGAACCCTGTCGCACCCCCATAGAGACTGCCAGAGGACCGGACAGCATGCCCTCCGATTTGACACGCTGAACTCTGTCTGCAAAGTAGTTGGTGAACCAGGCAAGGCAGTCATTAGAAAAACCGAGGCTACTGAGTCTGCCGATAAGAATATGGTGATTGACAGAGTCGAAAGCCTTGGCCAGGTCGATGAAGACGGCTGCACAGTACTGTCTTTTATCGATGGCGGTTATGATATCGTTTAGTACCTTGAGCGTGGCTGAGGTGCACCCGTGACCGGCTCGGAAACAAGATTGCACAGCGGAGAAGGTACGGTGGGATTCGAGATAGTCAGTGACCTGTTTGTTGACTTAGCTTTCGAAGACCTTAGATAGGCAGGGCAGGATGGATATAGGTCTGTAACAGTTTGGGTCCAGGGTGTCTCCCCCTTTGAAGAGGGGGATGACTGCGGCAGCTTTCCAATCCTTGGGGATCTCAGACGATATGAAAGAGAGGTTGAACAGGCTGGTAATAGGGGTTGCGACAATGGCGGCGGATAGTTTCAGAAGGTCCAGATTGTCAAGCCCAGCTGATTTGTACGGGTCCAGGGGGGGGGGGGGGGGCGGAGCTGTTGGCCGAGGTTGGAGTAGCCAGGAGGAAGGCATGGCCAGCCGTTGAGAAATGCTTGTTGAAGTTTTCGATAATCATGGATTTATCGGTGGTGACCATGTTACCTAGCCTCAGTGCAGTGGGCAGCTGGGAGGAGGTGCTCTTGTTCTCCATGGACTTTACAGTATCCCAGAACCTTTTGGAGTTAGAGCTACAGGATGCAAATTTCTGCCTGAAGAAGCTGGCCTTTGCTTTCCTGACTGACTGCATGTATTGGTTCCTGACTTCTCTGAACAGTTGCATATCGCGGGGACTATTCGATGCTATTGCAGTCCACCATAGGATGTTTTTGTGCTGGTCGAGGGCAGTCAGGTCTGGAATGAACCAAGGGCTATATCTGTTCTTAGTTCTGCATTTTTTGAACGGAGCATGCTTATCTAAAATGGTGAGGAAGTTACTTTTAAGGGATGACCAGGCATCCTCAACTGACGGGATGAGGTCAATATCCTTCCAGGATACCCGTGCCAGGTCGATTAAAAAGGCCTGCTCGCAGAAGTGTTTTAGGGAGCGTTTGACAGTGATGAGGGGTGGTCGTTTGACTGCGGATCCGTAACGGATACAGGCAATGAGGCAGTGATCGCTGAGATCCTGGTTGAAGACAGCGGAGGTGTATTTGGAGGGCCAGTTGGTCAGGATGACGTCTATGAGGGTGCCCTTGTTTACAGATTTAGGGTTGTACCTGGTGGGTTCCTTGATGATTTGTGTGAGATTGAGGGAATCTAGCTTAGACTGTAGGACTGCCGGGGTGTTAAGCACATCCCAGTTTAGGTCACCTAACAGAACAAACTCTGAAGCTAGATGGGGGGCAATCAATTCACAAATGGTGTCCAGGGCACAGCTGGGAGCTGAGGGGGGTCGGTAGCAGGCGGCAACAGTGAGAGACTTATTTCTGGAGAGAGTCATTTTTAAAATTAGTAGTTCGAACTGTTTGGGTATGGACCTGGAAAGTATGACATTACTTTGCAGGCTATCTCTGCAGTAGACTGCAACTCCTCCCCCTTTGGCAGTTCTATCTTGACGGAAAATGTTATAGTTGGGTATGGAAATCTCAGAATTTTTGGTGGCCTTCCTGAGCCAGGATTCAGACACGGCAAGGACATCAGGGTTAGCAGAGTGTGCTAAAGCAGTGAGTAAAACAAACTTAGGGAGGAGGCTTCTGACGTTGACATGCATGAAACCAAGGCTTTTTCGATCACAGAAGTCAACAAATGAGGGTGCCTGGGGACATGCAGGACCTGGGTTTACCTCCACAGCACCCGCGGAACAGAGGAGGAGTAGTATGAGGGTGCGGCTAAAGGCTATCAAACTGGTCGCCTAGAGCGTTGGGGACAAAGAATAAAATGAGCAGATTTCTGGGCATGGTAGAATATATTCAGGGCATAATGCACAGACAGGGGTATGGTGGGGTGCGGGTACAGCGGAGGTAAGCCCAGGCACTGGGTGATGATAAGAGAGGTTGTATCTCTGGACATGCTGGTTGTAATGGGTG
Organism: Oncorhynchus kisutch; assembly: GCF_002021735.2. Classification (NCBI taxonomy): domain Eukaryota; kingdom Metazoa; phylum Chordata; class Actinopteri; order Salmoniformes; family Salmonidae; genus Oncorhynchus; species Oncorhynchus kisutch. Next base: position 44,254 of record NW_022262995.1, on the reverse strand, counting down.
AGGTCACCGCATGTGTGGGTGGGACAAAGGAGGTATCAGAGGTATGAAGAGTGGAACTAGGGGCTCCATTGTAAACTAAAACAATGATTACTAACCTGAACAGCAGTATACAAGGCATATTGACATTTGAGAGAGACATACAGCGAGGCATACAGTAATCGCAGGTTACTAGTACATCAGAATGTATAAACATGATGGTGTATGCTAATTACATTTTTATGTAATATAAAATTGTTGGCCTTCTAAACAACCGACCCATGGACAATGTGTGCTGCCAGAGAAGAGATATAGCCTAAGGGTTCAGTTAACAACTTAAATTAATGGTAATGGTTAAATAGCTATTGAAATGTGAAAATGTTGATTTGTCACTATGTTGACGGTCCCTAACTGCTGTTGGTGGACATAAGGAAAACTACAGGCGAATTTCCGTTGAATATCTAATCTGAAACTGTCTTTACCTCGGTTGTTTAGTTCAACCTTTAAAAAATTTATGAGCATCTTGGCCTGCTTGTTTTCATTTAGCTATATTTCCCATTTCAGAGGTCAATGGAAAGCGCCAAAAGTGCAGGCACATGTTTCCCAGGTAATCACCCACTCATACACACTGAATGCTGCAGGTGATTTGCTGCTACTCTCTGACAGCAACCATCAAACCGAACCCCAGAGACTGGGCTTGGGTATTCAAGATTAGATTATATACATTTTGTCATGAATATTCACATGTGATCTGTTTCATCTGACATTATGAAATGGATTGTTTTAACCTATATTCAATAATAAATATCCATAGTCAGGGAGGTATTCCAATGTTGTCAGTCATGATTGTTTAATAACTGCATTATTGTGCAGGTGGGCTGGAGCACCATAAAGGACACATTTGTGTGTGATAAGAGATACAAGTATTATGCACAGAATTATAGATATACTTCTCCTTAATGCAACCACTGTGTCAGATTATTTTTTTAATTTACCGAAAAAGCACACCATGCAATAATCTGAGTACAGCGCTCAGGTAACAAAACAAGCCAAACAGATATCCGCCATGTTGTGGAGTCAACATTAGTCAGAAATAGCATTATAAATATTCACTTACCTTTGATGATCTTCATCAGAATGCACTCCCAACAATCCCAGTTCCACAATAAATGTTTGATTTGTTTGATAAAGTCCATAATTTATGTCCAAATACCTCCTTTTTGTTCGCGCATTTAGCCCAGTAATCAAAATTCATGAGGCGCGATCACTAGGTGCAGACAAAAGGTCAAAAAGTTTTGTTACAGTCCGTAGAAACATGTCTTTAGGATGTTTTTAACATAAATCTTCAATAATGTTCCAACCGGAGAATTCCTTTGTCTTTAGAGATGGAATGGTACGCAATCTACCTCTCACGTGAACGCGCGTGATCAGCTCATGGCACTCTGGGAGAGACCTTACTCAATCCCCTCTCATTCGCCCCCACTTCACAGTAAAATACTCAAGCAAGGTTCTAAAGACTGTTGACATCTAGTGGAAGCCTTAGGAAGTGCAATATGACCCCATAGACACTGTATATTCGATTGGCAATGAGTTGAAAAACTACAAACCTCAGATTTCCCACTTCCTGGTTCAATTTTTCTCAGGTTTTCACCTGCCATATGAATTCTGTTATACTCACAGACATCATTCAAACAGCTTTAAAACTTCAGAGTGTTTTCTATCCAATACTACTAATAATATGCATATATTAGCATCTGGGCCTGAGTAGCAGCCAGTTTACTCTAGGCATGCTTTTCATCCGAATGTGAAAATGCTGCCCCCTATCCCAAACAGGCTAAAAGGCTTAAGGTTAGGGGAAGGGTTAGCTGCAAAGTAACTAAAAAGTAGTAAGTAGTTGAAACGTTTCTAATTAGCTAAAATACTCAAGTTATCTGTGATGAAGTAACCATCTGTCTTGTCGTAATATATCATACTAATTTGAGTGTCCTGGATTTACATTAACTATGTTACGTGTAGTCTATGAGACCAGGCTGCCTTTCTAGACCCTAGTCATGTGTCAGAATGGAAATGAGAATGTATGTTTTATATATATGTACTACCAGTACTACTACAACTAATTATCATTAGTAGTAAAAAATTAAATACAATCTGACAGCTGTAGGCTCTACACTATACAGCTGAATACCATCAATGCTTTTCAATGGTTTCTCTCTCCTTGTCTTATTTCTAACTGTTTCTTTCCATGAATGGCTGCAGTCTCTGACATCCATTCATGAAAAATATGAACAAGCATTGATCAAGATCCAACAGCTGTAGAAGGAGCAAGAGGAGTTGAAAGGGAAGGTTGAGGTCCAAAGTGTGGAGATTGCACAGTGAGTCATTCTTGTCTGAAGCAATCCATTCAATGCATGGGAACATAGCGTTCTAGTCCAACACCTTTCCAGTCATATAATGATATCATGCTGTCTTGGATTTTATTTTACACTTGTGTACCAATGTGGTTCCTCATGCCCTCGTGTCTGTGTAAACAGGCTGACCCCAAGGCTCAAATCTGAGCAGGAGACCCGCAGACTGGGGGATTACATTCAACTTCTACAGGTCAGCCCACTCAGCAGAGTAATCAATGAGAGTGAATGCTTTTAACACACATACACACTTTAAAAGACTAGTTGACCAATTCATTCAACGTCATGGAATCTGCAGGAGGCTCGGACACAGTTGCACCAGGCTTCCAACAACACCCGCAGACGTGCAGAGAAAGCCGAGAGGGAACTGGAGGAGGTCTATGAGCGCATGGAGAGCACTTCCATGACGTCTGCTCAGACCAAGCAGAAGAGCAGCAAACTAGAGGTGCATTTATATATTTTAAATGTATTTTACTCTCCTTTTTCTCCCGAATTTTGATCTTGTCTCATCGCTGCAACTTCCCAACGGGCTCGGGAGAGGCAAAGGTCGAGTCATGCGTCCTCCGCCTTACCTCGCTCATTAACAACCATCAGCTTAACCTGGAAGCCAGCCACACCAATGTGTTGGAGGAAACACTGTTCAACTGGCGACTGGGGTCAGCCTCCAGGCTCCCGGGCCGGCACAAGGTGTCGCTAGAGCACGATGAGCCAAGTAGACCACTATGATGACATGCCAAAGGTGTTTGATGGATTGCGGGAAAAGAGCAGGAATAGGCTTTTGCAGGCTACAGTCCAAGCTTTGTCTTGGTGCCAATGCTGTCGGCATCCAAAGATTATCCAAGTTGAATAAACGCTTGGAGGTAAAGATGACCGCAGTGGTGTCGTCTACGGCGATACAGATATCACTTATTATTGATATCTACATAGCGCATTGATGTGAATCACACTGCTGGTATCTCATTTAGCTATTTGCACCTTACTGATTGTGGTTGTTGTGGATGGCTGTTCACAAATTTAAATGTGTATTCGAACCTAATAATGGTTGAATTCAAGAGGTTTAAGGTGCCTATCAATCACAGTTCACTAGACAGCCAGTGAAAAATGCGCTCTTGCAACAGTTGCATAGTGCAGATCCAAACCTATGGAATAAAAGTGGGGCTTGTATTGCTCAATCTAATTCATGCTGATAAACAAAGAGAAATCCATAGGCCTAATGGACACATGCTCAAACTTTCACATTTTTGATAGACTTAAAGGGGCAATCTGTAGTTGTTACATCCATTTTTGGACGTATATATATATACAGTGGATATATATATATCCACTGATTCTTGAAGAATATAACTTATAAATCCCTCATGAGCTTAGTTCAACGGTCACACTCCATGGGAACCCAAAATATTCCAATGTTTGTAAACCTTGTAAATGTAAACAAACACTGTGTAGCCTCATAACAAGGTTAAAATAAAAATATATATCATGGATGGTCAGTCCTTGGATACGTAGCTCTGTCTGTTCATCCAAGAGTGGTTACATTTCTCCAGGCCCATCCCTCAGCTTTTTTACCAAAACAGAGGCGGGGTTCGGTTTTGTTATTGTTTCATCAGTAGATTTGGCTTTTAAACAGCTGCATATTATCAAGATATCAAAGGGTATAACATTTATTGGAATGACTGGAATTCTAATATACTTTGGTTTTTAATGTAAAGATATCATTTAATCGTATTATTATATGTAGTAGATGGGTTAGAAGAAGCCTACATAACCAACCCATAAAGTAACATTTAACATCTGTATATGGCCAGCTATGTAAACTTTAACATTGATTTATCCTTCAATAGATGTTGTTTAATTGGTAAGATACATTTTTGTCTTCTTCTAATGCCTCTTAAGGGGAAAGTAATCTAAAACTAATGGAATGTAATTAGATTATGTTACTGAGTTTGGGTAATCCAAAAGTTATGTTACTGATTACAATTTTGGACAGGTAACTAACAGATTACATTCAGAAAGTAACCTAACCAACCCTGGTTGTGGGACAGCCTGGGAATGAACCCGGGTCTGTAGTAACACCTCTAGCACAGCAATAGAGTGCCTTAGACCGCTGCGCAACTCAGGAGGCCTACACTAGAGGTGCTTTAAGGATATCTTAGACACTATTGAATTTTCCGATCCACTAAATGGATATGATTTTTGTTTATCAATATGTTGTTTGTTCTGTGAAGTTAGTCCACCTGTAAATGAATAGAGAACACACTAACCTTATTCTCCTGGCTGATCACGAGTTGCCTGTTCTCTCCTCCCAGATGCAACTTTTAGAGTTACGCAGAATCATTGAGGAGAAAGAAAACATTAGCAGAGATGGCTAAAGTAGAAAATGAGGAGTTGTCCAGAGAAAATCAGGTGATTGCTATGAATTTTGCTACTATTTACTAGTCATTACATTTTTTCATTGTTTTTACTGTAGAGTTGGTGATGTTTTCTCATCATGGAGTTTTCCACTGTATTCTGTCAGGACCTCAGAAGAGATATTGAGAGACTTCGCAAGGAGTTCACTGACCTCCCGACTGCACCAGTGTCATTGGAGCCTCCCAGCCCTTATGGCTCTCCAGCTGACCCCACCCCTACTGAGGAGCAGCAGCTAGATGTACTATCTGAGACCCCAGGTAATCTCAATTCTCCAGCTGTTGGAAAGCCTCACCTTAATATTCCTGAATGAGAAATGAACGCCACTTGGGCCTCATGAACACTCTTTCTTGAAAAATAACAAAACGTGTTCAATTCTGACATATGACTTCATTTGCAAGACACTGCTCCAAACTCCGAGGAGGTATGTAGAGTCATTCCTATGGTATAAATTCCCCAATTACATTCAACCCAATTTTTCTTTGAGTGGATGGTCAGGAAGCCAGAACATAGTTAGAAATCATTTGTACACTTCAAATTGACCTAAAGAATCTCAAATAGATAAAGTATTTGACAAAAACAGAATGATTTCAAACCTTGATTACATGGGGATACGATCACATGTATCTATTTATACGTGGGAATACTTGGGAACAGATTTCCTAAATTAAAATCACTTTGGGCTGATTTCCTGATTTCCTTCTTCTAAAGTCTGTTATGTGTGTTTGTGTTCTTTTTGTGGCTCATAAAAATCCCGGCGCGCCTATAGGGGAACCCTGTTGTTATACATGGTACAAATGCAGTTTACACGTTTACAACAAGATAGACTAGTGATTTGGGATCAAAGGGTTGATTTCACAATGGTTTATCCACCATCATTTCTGTACTACACTATAGTGAACTATCCATCTATCGGATGTTACCACTTACAGAGCCTTCAGAAAGTATTCACACCCCTTCACTTTTTACACATTTTGTTTTGTTACAGCCTAAATCTTAAATGGATTATATTGAGATTTTTTCCACTGGCCTACACACAATATACCCCATAATGTCAAAGTAAACTTGTGTTTTTTTTACATTTGAACAAATTAGTTAAAAATGAAAAGCTGAAATGTTTTGAGTCAATAAGTATTCAAGCCCTTTGTTATGTCAAGCCTAAATAAGTTCAGGAGTAAAAATGTGCTTTACAAGTCACGTAATAAGTTGCATGGACTCACTCTGCGTGCAATAATAGTGTTTAACATGACTTTTGAATGACTACCTCATCTCTGTACACTACACATACAAGTATCTGTACGCGGAAGTATAAGTGAAAGTAAAAATATCTAAATCTTCACTGCAATAAGACGCGCAAAAGATTTTGGGGACAAGGTAAGGCTTTTCTAACAATCGATAACGGATTGTGAAACCAACACATGTGTTCTGTGCCCAGCCTTTGTCCATCTACCTATTTGTTTTACTATTAAATAGGAATTATTTGTCAAGTTTGTGACTATTTACCCATGGAACATATACACTGTACATAACAACAGCTCTTTCCATGAGCTGGTCCTGCTGCTTTTCATATCGGTTTGATCGCGGTGGAGGCAATAATGTCTGCAGTTTTCGGTTTGGCTATTTGTTTCAAGTGTATTAGTCTATAAATAAATCTCTTTGCCAAAATTCGTCATCTCTCCCATGTCTTATTCGACTAGTAGTTGTTCTGGAATGTTTATTTGTTGCCTACATTTTACTCACTCCTCTGTTTAATATAACACACATACATTAATTATTAAGTTCGGGTTGCCTATCCTGATGTGAAGTTTGTTCTATAGAAAGTATTAGACTCTGATGTGTGCCACAGAAAGTATTAGACTCTGATGTGTGCCACAGAAAGTATTAGACTCTGATGTGTGCCACAGAAAGTATTAGACTCTGATGTGTGCCACAGAAAGTATTAGACTCTGATGTGTGCCACAGAAAGTATTAGACTCTGATGTGTGCCACAGAAAGTATTAGACTCTGATGTGTGCCACAGAAAGTATTAGACTCTGATGTGTGCCACAGAAAGTATTAGACTCTGATGTGTGCCACAGAAAGTATTAGACTCTGATGTGTGCCACAGAAAGTATTAGACTCTGATGTGTGCCACAGAAAGTATTAGACTCTGATGTGTGCCACAGAAAGTATTAGACTCTGATGTGTGCCACAGAAAGTATTAGACTCTGATGTGTGCCACAGAAAGTATTAGACTCTGATGTGTGCCACAGAAAGTATTTGACTTGCTAAAAAAAAATAAAGGAAATTCTCTCCCCTTCCCTCCCCCCTTCTAATTTCCTTAATTTTGTGGCTAGAGTCAAATACTCTGTGGCACACATCAGAGTCAAATACTTTCTATGGAACAAACTTCACATTATTAGTGCCCCCCTGCGATCAAGCCGAAATAAAAAATGAAATGCAGCCTAACGTGATCAGAAATCTCAACTAGCAACAAGTCGCACCAATGAAGAGTTGAGTGCGTGCGGGTTCACGCGAAGAGGAGGGGTGGGGGGGTTGTTAGAGGGTAGTTTTTCGACAACACTGAAATTCTCAATTTCTAATATGTGTTATTACAGAAGTGCAAGATTTGACTTCTGGGTTGACAGAGTTTAATACATGCCCAATGACCATAGTTGAACTGTCATACATCATTGGTCGAACCCAATCAGAACCCCAAATATAAGCTTGTTTTAATCCATTGTCATAGGTACATTGACATTCAGTTGGTGTATGTTTTTTTTTCAAAATAGAAGGTTATGATTTTTTTGAGTAAATAAACCTACTCATTATTTGATTGTTCTACTATTGACTGACTATATACTATCTTCTAGATATCCTTCATGTTGGGACATACCAGTGATGAGGCAGAATCACACCCTGTGACATGGCTTGTACAAGGCAATCTGCTTTAGAGTACATTCAAAATGGAAGGAGACTCCTTGTTGAAAGGCTCCAGAATCTGTCCCTCATTGTGGAAAACCTGTTCCAGCGCAAGGTTCTTCAGGAGGAGGAAGTCAGTAAAATTCAGGCAGAAGTTGACCGTTTTGATCAAACCAGAAAAATACTGGACTGGGTCACGGCCAAAGGAGAAGCTGCATGCTACGAGTTACTGATGATTCTAGACATCACAAGGAAGAGGACTTTAGACAACGCTGACTTACAGCAATGGATCAGCTGTTTCCCCTTCAAGGAAGACCCAGAGATGACAGACTACCTTGTTGGCAAGTGATTATTATATTATACAATTAGTATCCAGTACATAGTATACAATTGGCTGGGCAGAAAATCTATATTTTTTAGGTGCGTTTGATTTAGCTTACTGTGTGCATCGGGTGGACAGGGTTTCTGTTGGCACAATGCATTTACTCTCGCTTTTCCTTTGTATCATTATTTTAGGTGCAAAACCCTGTCACAGATATCAGTCACAGCTGAAATGTAAAGCTCGAAAGATCACAGAGGCTGCATGGAAACAAAGCTGTAGTCTCCTACCAGAGAGGTGTAGAAATGAGGTGACTTTCTCTTACACTCCTCTTGTGTTAGATACAGACGTGCCTTCATCTCTCTCTAAAATCGAAACGAAGAGCAAAAGATGCAAGAAAGTTCGCCCTAAAAAGCTAAAGAGCTTCATCCCCGTGGCCAAACAGGAAACGTCCCCGGCTGACCTGCTTAAAACACCCAAGAGAAGGATCCTCTTAGTTGGAAAACCTGGAATTGGAAAGACCGCAGTCGCCCATCAAATGTTGAACCTCTGGGCACAGAAAGATCACAGAGAACTAGATTACATGTTTTACTTTGATGTGAGAGACATTTCACCCAGCACACATCCCATGAGACTGGAGGACCTTCTCTTTAACATGTACAGTGAGCCAGAAGAAAGTAGAGAAGAAGTGTTACAGGATATTAAGAAGAACTCTGAAAACGTTGTCATCATTTTTGATGGAATCACAGACCTCTCCTCTCATTCGGTGATAAAGAAACTTGTGGACAAGGACCTCCTCCTTGATGCAAAGATTGTGATCACATGCAGACCAGAGGTTCCATCAGGAGACTTCCTGACAGACTGGCTCTCGTTCAGAGTGGAGGTGAAAGGGTTCAGTAATGAGTCCATCCGGGCTTACTTAACAAAGATGTTGAGTGCTGAGCCTAACCCTACGCCAAACCATGATTCCTTGAGCATTGTGTTAAACAACCTAGAGTTGTTCAGTCTGTGCCATGTCCCGATGTATGCATTGATGGTGGTTGCCTGCATGTATTATTCCACCCCAGAGGCTTCTAAGCAGCCATGGCCTACAACTAAGATGTACATCAACATCCTCCGTTACTGCATCCTAAAACACAGTGGCAAACAGATGAATGATCTCGACAAGTGTCTCGCAGAAAACAGAGAAAAAATATTGTCTTTAGCAGAAATGGCTTTCGATGCAACACAGCAAAAAACGATGAACTTGACAGAACTGAGCTGCGAAGTAAGCAGTGTCCAGTTTTCTTTCTTGGGGGCTCTTATGATTATGGTCGAGCCCACAGTATCAGACACTTACTCTGCATTTCTCCATTACACAATGCAGGAGTTCTTTGGTGCCCTTTGGCTCTTACAGAATCCAGACAGAATCAGAGAGGTTCTACAGAAGTGCCAGACTGAAGAATGGAAACACACAAAACACATGGTTCCTTTCATGTGTGGGCTTCTGAATGAGAGGAATATTCCATTGGTAAATGGTCTAGTTCCAGCTCAACAGATCAAGAAGACGTCAGATTGGTTCTTCAAGGAAGTGGTGAACACATTTCTTCCACTTCAAGCAAACCAAGATCATGCAGAAGGTGGTGCTCCTGAGTTTGAGAGAGATCTTCTGTTTTTATGTCAGTGCTTGTATGAATCTCAGTCTACTGAGGCCTGTTTGCTTCTTCTGGACAAACTGGACTACAATCTAGACCTGGATGAAGAACATCTTGATCCTCACCAGTGCTGTGCAGTCTCCTATATGATCAGTCAGTCTGCAGAGAGAAAGGTTGACTTGGACCTGAACAGCTGCACTGTGTCAGACCAAGGACTAAGGCTGATACTGGGCTCTCTGAAGAATGTCCGATATCTCAGGTAATATTTGTGTTATGTATTTGTGTAATTTAGTTATCTAATGCACCAATTTATTTCCAATTAACTAGTCAATAAAAGGCAAACCTTATCCTAAACTTGATGCATTTATATGTTGTATTCTCCTCCACTCAGATACTGAGTTATAAACACCTCTGTTTCATGCTACTTTGAAACTTTTTGACAAATGTAATTATAATAAACTCTATTTTAAAACCCTTTTCTGATCATAGATCTGACCCCTCAATGCTGTGTCAACTCTGGACAACTTTGCTGCGCAGTGAGGCAGACATTGACTTCACTAGCTTACTTGGGCTCTGTGGAAATGAGTTGCACCTTCCATTCCAGGGTGAAAGACGAGTGTTTGAGAGAGCAGAAGAAGTGATGAAGCAGAGCCTAGAGAGGGTTAACCTCTGTATACACTGGGATCGGAGAACTCTTCTCAGTGAGGCTCTCAGCAAGACCATGTTAAAGTGTTTAACACATATCAACAAACTCCAGTGAGTGTTTACACTGCCAGTACATATTTATTCAATGTCTTTGTGACTATTAATTCATTTAAGTCGATTAAAAACATAGGTTGTCAATGTAAATAGGAACAATATCAAGAGGTTAATATCTAGACAAAGAAGTCACTGCAACAATACAACAAGATAGACACATGGCAACAGCATTTAGCCTGTAAAAGAGGCAGTCACTTTCTACCTGTATTTACAGTATCTAAACAAAGACTTTCTTATGCTTTATGGTTCACAGTTTTACCCCACTACAAGATCAGAGAGAATCCCCTGAAAAACTAGAGAAAGAAGAGAAATCAGTCCTACTAGATTTGTGTCTACAAGCAGGATTATGTCACAGAGAAACGTTCCAGGGTGCTGTGAACACACTGCTGTCACTGTTCTCTGTGAATCAAACTGAAAGATATGACATCCTGCTGGATCTGTACTCACATGTGAAGTACAATAGGAAACAAGCAGGCAGGAGTATCCTTCCAGCATTACAGCCACTTTACCAGCCAGCTCCTGCAGTCTGGTTCATAGACCTCTCAGAGAGAAAGGCTTCCCTCCTCCTAGAAGTGCTGAAACTCCAACCAGAGAAGAAATCCATAGAGCTGAAAGGCTGGTCAGATGAAGAGATTGAATTGAGGAGTTTCCTTCAGTGTCTGCCCTACATCTCACAGCTGAGGTGAGTTGAATCAGTACAGTTCATGGATTGTAGTTGTCTGTCCCTTTATTTCCCTTCAGAGAGGTTTGTTTGTAGCTTTCTGCATTAGCCTAATATGCTAAGTATACACATACTGTTTTGAAAAGATGCAATCTTACTTTGTAGTCTACGGAACAATTGAAGTGCATGATGAGTGCAGAGAGATAGTTGTACTTTATCTACAATAATGGAACCATTCAAAATTCATATCCTCCATCCAACACTTTCTTCATCTCTTTAATGTTAAACTGTTTGTTCAGGTTTGCTCAACCACAGGATCAGATAGGATCCCCTGAAGAGTGGAGAAAGAGAGAGAAGACATTCCTACTGAATCTGTGTCTTCAAACAGCCCTCCATGAGAGAGAAACCATACAAACAACTGTAGAGAAAGTGTTGTCACTGTCTGAAGTTTATCACGATCGGAAATGGGATCTCCTGCTGGATCTATACTCTCATGTGAAGGACTATGAGACTCAAACAGGCAGGAGTGTCCTTCCAGCATTACAGCCAGTTTACCAGTCAGCTCCTGCAGTCTGGTCCATAGACCTCAGAAAGAGAAAGTCGTCCCTCTTCCTTGAAGTGCTGAAACTCCAACCAGAGAAGAAATCAGTAGAGCTGAAAGGCTGTTCAGATGAAGAGAGTGAAGTGAGGAGTTTCCTTCAGTGTCTGCCCTACATCTCACAGCTGAGGTGAGTCTGAACATGTGTGGTGGTTAGTGATTATGTGATGCTAGTGATTATTGTCTTTTAGAAACCTGGTAAATATAAAAGTTCAAATGTTTGTGAATCTGGTAACATTTATACTCAGATTTCCTGAATGAACATGTTGCATTGCAAAATGTCACACATAGATATTTTGAATTTCTCTAAAATAATACATTTTTTCATAAAACAGAAGCACATTATGTAAATGTATAACTACTTCATATATATTTGAGTGATGACTGGTTTCATGTGTCCATCCATGTCTGAATCAGCTGTTACTGTCCTTGTTGCAGTTTCTATCTATCGTGGTCTGATCCCTCAAAGCTGATCAAGTTCCTGGTGGGTCTCCTGTCTCAAGCAGCAGAGTGGGAGGAGCAGTCAGGAGAGAAGACACTGAAGCTGGTATCATCAGTGTGTACTTACAGCACTTTCCCTTTCTGTGACGGGGATGATGAGGATAAGTGGTTTCAATGTGATTTCCTGCTGGATCTGTGCTCACATGTGAAGGACTATGAGACTCAAACAGGCAGGAGTGTCCTTCCAGCATTACAGACAGTTTACCAGTCAGCTCCTGCAGTCTGGTCCATAGACCTCAGAAAGAGAAAGGTCTCCCTCCTCCTAGAAGTGCTGAAACTCCAACCAGAGAAGAAACCAGTAGAGCTGAAAGGCTGGTCAGATGAAGAGAGTGAAGTGAGGAGTTTCCTTCAGTGTCTGCCCTACATCTCACAGCTGAGGTGAGTCTGAACATAATGTATGTGGTTAGTGATTATGTGATGCTAATAGTGATGTGTCTTTATGAAATCTTGTAACATGAAACCTCAATGTTTACTCAGAATACCTGATCTATAAAACTCGTATTACGTTATGTCATGGCATATTATTTAACTTTCTCTGTAACATCACATGGTATTACGTTTCCATATGACAGTTCAATATTAATTTATTTTAAATGTCGTTTGATTTTATGTGTCCCTCATGTTCTGCTGTTTCAGCTGTGATTCTGACAGGTTCTTCCAGCGTGTGTGTGAATCCATCCCTGTGAGGTCCAGAGAGGATGCCCAGCAGTTGGCCTCTCTCCTCCAGGCCTTGAGCTCCACCCTGTCACTGGGAGGACAGTTACCCAGGAAAACCTGCAGGTCTGTGGTGAGAGTGCTTGGCCTCTGTGCCTCCAGAGTGGACCTCACTCTCACCCCCAGCAAGATCTCTCTGAAAGGAGCCTCGCATCTCTTCACACATGTGTCACAGCTACACAAGGTCAGGTATGTTTTGTAAGCTCGATTTTACAGGTCTATTTAGTTTGATTTCTTATTGTGCATTTTATCTGAGAAGGTTTCTCTGTTTAAAAGTGGCTTGAGTTTATTTCATTTTATTCCAGGCTGAATGTGGGCATGGCAGTGAGACTGGCCAGACTGGCTAGGAGGACAGGGAGAGGGGGTTCTCCACTGACGGTCCCAGAGCTCTCCCTGGTCCTAAAGAGCAGCCAGCCACCAGAGAGAGTGTTATCCAGGGCTCTGAGTAGTGTGGCGTCCCTGCTGAGACTCTGGACAGTGCAGTGTCTGGACCTGACTGACTTCTGCATCCAGGGTCACTCTGTCATCACACTACTTTGTCACCAAGGCCCTCTCACTCTCAGGTCAGTTTGAAGCTGTTGTTTTTTAAAAAGTGGTAGAAGTAGTAACTTATGTATGTGTTCTGATTTATATGTGTGTTATTTACTGCCTTTATGTTCCAACCTCCTAGACTGCACTCAGACACTCTGCAGCAGCTGGCTGTAGTTGTGTATGAAGCTCAGGACAAGGATTTGACTCGGTGGTTCCTGGAGAAGATTGGCGGAGACCTGACCTCCTGTAGGCTGGACTGGGAGGTGCTTCTCTCTCTGCTGCAGCATTCAACCCACAACATCACAGTGGACCTCAGGAAGAACAGGCTTCTAGAGAAGAACATCTCAGATCTTCTCCCCTTTCTGGGAAGGGTTATATTCAAGAGGTGAGTGAACTTCATTTTATATTTAAAGACTTTTTAGAAAGAAGAGAACAAATATTTTACAGCAACAATATTTTGAGTTATACTCTGTATTATCATTAGGGTTATATTCAAGAGGTGTTTGATCTTTATTTAATATCGATAGACTTTAACTCTTAATGTTCTACCCAGATAGTTGTTGCTATGTGAGTTAACCTTTTTATAACCTTAACACAACCATGACAATCCATTCTATATATTTCTGCAGGCTCAGTTCCAGCTTTGTGAAGTCCACCATCAGACAGATCTATGACAGTAGAGCCAGTGACTGTGTGTCCAGTTTGTTGAGGTCTTCAGACCATTGGATCAACCTGAACAGTAGAGAGCTGGACAGAGTGGACTGTACTGCGCTGTGTTTCACCCTGCAGCACAGCCACCAAGTCAAAGTCAACCTGCTGTGGACCTCCATACCACCGGGGGAGATAGAGAGCATCCTGCCTCTTCTGGACAGAGTCTCCCAACTCAGGTTTCGTTGGCACTCTTTGACCATTCTAGAATGGATAGAACTGTGACGCTTTACACTGTCAGACTGATTTTAACCACTTACCCTAACCTTAGTTTAATGCACTTACCTTACCCTCAGGGGTGGAATTGAAGGGGAACGCGTGGGAGTTGACGTGAATCACAGAGTTGTAGTGTGTTTTATCAGTGTTTTATTGTGTGCTGGTGTGAAATGAATCCTGTCTCGCGCTCTTTCTCTCTCCTGCTGTAGTGTTGACAGGATGCTGTTGCTGAGTTTCCTCCACTCCTGCGCTGCCTCTCAGATCCTGCAGGGGGCACTATCACCACCTTCAGCAATAACAACAGCAGCAGCAGAGCTGCTCAGGGCTCTGCAGCACAGGTTGGACTTCTCCTGCTCCTCCTTTGTGGACCTGTCAGCACACGACCAGGGGGAAGCGCTGTGTCTGACCACTGACCACTGTAGGGCCATAAACTCTGTTCTGAAGCAGAGCCAGCACTGCACACAGCTGGTTCAGAACCAGTCCCGAAACCAGCCCCAGATGCAGCTCATCCTTACAGACTGTGAGGTGGAGCATGGAGCACTGAGAGAGCTGCTTCCCATCCTGCATATTGTCAAGCTGAGGTTAGATACACGAGGACAAACTAGTTTATAAAAGTAGGAGTTAGAGCTGTCTCATAATGTTATCTGTGGTTATTGTCCCCTCAGCCCCAGCAAAGCTCTGCTACTTCAGCTGCTGGACCATGTGTGTGAGGGGATTGAAGAGGGGGTTCTGAGTCACGCAGTGTCCCTGTGCAGAGCCCTGGATGGGGAGCTGGACCTCAGTGAGACCAGGCTGAACCAAAAGGCTTGTGGATCTCTGGCTCTAGTTCTGGAACACTCAGAGGGGCTTTCAGAACTGGACCTCAGCCACTGCCAACTCACAGACCGCCATCTACAGCCCCTGCTCACACACCTGCACAGAGTTGAAGTCCTTGAGTGAGTGGGTTTCACTCTGTGTGTGTGTCCATGTGACTACATGACAAATGTCTGATCCTTCATTCTCTTCCTGTTTCTGTATTGTAGCCTGAGTCACAATGACATCACTGATGCTCTGACCGACAGAATTCTCCAACTGGTCTCCACCAACACTTCAATCCGCACCGTACGGTGTGTGATGTCAGTTTGTGTGTGCACTTGAGATCATATGGTCTCTTTTTCTGGGTGCAACTATTTAATGATGGTTGTCTGTAGTGTAATGTTCTAAAACTAATAATGACGATGATAGTGTTCTTCTCTACAGGCTCTTCAGCAACACAATCAAGGACAGAAGTCCGTTCCTGACAGACAAGAGGTTTGAGATCTGGTGAAGCAGCATCAGGTCCAAGTCCAGACAGAGGAAGCGAAGATGGATGTTGAAGAGGTAGAGGAAGCGAAGATGGATGTTGAAGATGGGTGTACTAGCATGAAGCCTCATCTCATCATCCTTAACCTGGACACTAAACGTAACCTATTTTTAACCAATTCTTAAATATTGAATTGCATGAAAGCCACATCCCCTTAGTTTTTAGCTGACCTCATCATGGTGTCAGAAGAACTGCAAGTGGTGTCATCAGGGATTTGGGGACTAAGGTATTGTAAAAATAGTTGAGACTCCAGAACTCTGGAATGTTCTGAGTGTATTGGATAGGAATGTGTAGTTTATTTACCTCTTACATGGTTCTGAAAAACACAGGAACATGTGTAGTATAACGTTTTTTGAGCTTTACTTAACTAGATGATTTTTGTGATCTGACAATTTGTGAAATTCCTTCAGAAGGAATGGATTGTATATGTGCTTTTATAGTCTAGTATTTATCATGTTGATGTGAATGTGTTCTACAGTTGCAGTGGGAGACGTAATACATGAGTGCTTTGTTGCAGGTCAACCTCATGGTATTGTTACTCAGGCTAGCCCTGTTGAGAACCAAGCTTCCCTATTCAGGAAGCAAGAGATGTGTTGACTTCTCTTGAACGTTTGCTATGTTGTGCATCGTTTTGTACTGAATGACACGTTTCCCCAAAATGTTCTTGAACAGACTTCGAGGTACGTTTGGTGGGTGTAGCGAGGTGTGGCTTGAAGCAATGAATGACATATTTTTATTTGTAAAGGGCAGTGGCCATGCTGACAGCATTCTCCAACCCACAACCCCTCCCCATTTTTCAACTGGTTGTTCAGTACAGCACCGTTTACGTTCAATTGAACCGTTTCAGAACGTAGAAACATACTGAACGCAGCCCTGGTGAAGTTCAGGGCAGAAAGTAGCTACAAGTGGGTGGAAACCATTGATGCCTCACAACACGTCAAACCAATCAATTGCCTTGCTTTGGCGGAGCACTAAAGGTAGCCACTAGTGCCATAGGAGGAACAGTGTGTGAGGATGCCCAGGAAATCGCTGATGTATAACATAGGCTGTATGTACACACACCATAATGAAATGTATTTAGTAGAGCAGTTGTAATGCCTTCATCGACTTGTGAAGAACATTACACGCAGCTTCCCTTTTAAGGGCATGTGGGGGAGGTTTCTTGAAATATAACATCCAATCAAAATGTAGCCGCTGGAACCCAGCAGACCATTCTGTTTTGGCTCATACAAAATTCTCAAATTCTCCAGCATGACAACAATGTGATTTTGGAGGTATGGCTACATGAGACTAGTACAATGAGACTAGTTGGTCGAAGTCTTTAGCTTATTCCTTTAGTCCCGCCCCATTTTACCTTCACAGATTTATGCTGGGATCTTTTCCACGTCTGAAGTAGCTGGTGGCTCTTGCCCTTGAAGCATGGTGTTACAGATTCAAGCCTGGACTGGTCAATGTGGTTTTGGTAGCACTAACCTGATGGTGATAGAAGCATTGGATTCCTTCTCCGGTTAATCCTGTGGTTCGGAACAAAAGTGTCTACTTTTTCCTCCATAACCACTGCTGGTTACTGTTCCATATCCGCAGGGGGGAATCCCAGAGTGAACCACTCCCCACTTATTGCTTTCTTCCGGCCAACAAGGCACAGCCATCTTACGTGTCACAGCTACTCCCAGCAGCCTTTACCCCCAGCATCCTTTACCCCCAGCAGCCTTTAACCCCAGCAGCCAATACTTGCTCAGCAACAGAGTGCTCAGTTTTAAGGCAACCATGATAGAGAGCCAGCACTGGTTTCAAACCTACAACGCCAGAGCCACAGACTTCTTAACATTCGTTACACTTCGGATTCTGCAATTGATGTTTATCACCTAAAGCAGAAGTGTTGAGTTTTGAACCGATAACCTCTTGGATGAAAGGCAAAATACTCTATAATCTATTCTAGCTCTTAAATTAAAGGGCAGTAGCCTACATTTAATCTATGATTTTCAATTACAGCATTATTTCATCTGCAGTTATTCTACTGATATTTATTCTGTTACCAATAATATTTACATGTTAATATTATCTTCTGTTTACAATTATTATGTCTCATATTTCAACTAAATGCAACCTATTAGCTTCCAAAATGTAAGTAGGTATATCTAGCTGTCAGATGACACGTTCTGAATTTCTGATGGAATGGCTTGGCCTGCACCTTGTAAAAACCCATAGTGAATGTCTGATGGAATGGCTTGGCCTGCACCTTGTAAAAACCCATAGTGAATTTCTGATGGAATGGCTTGGCCTGCACCTTGTAAAAACCCATAGTGAATGTCTGATGGAATGGCTTGGCCTGCACCTTGTAAAAACCCATAGTGAATGTCTGATGGAATGGCTTGGCCTGCACCTTGTAAAAACCCATAGTGAATGTCTGATGGAATGGCTTGGCCTGCACCTTGTAAAAACCCATAGTGAATGTTTTAAAAATATGCACACATTTTGCAATCCAAAATGTGTGCAATTCGAATCTCATCAAAGATTACTTTAACTAATTAGCAATTTTTCAACTACTTAACATGTTAGCTAACCCTTCCCCTAACCCCTAACCTTAACTCTTTCAACTAGCTCCTAATCCTAACCTTAACTCTAGCTTAGCTAGCGTTAGCCACAACAAATTGTAATTTGTAATATATCATACGAGATGGATGATGGACTTTATACAAAACATGAGACATCTGTTGCATTGTGTTGTGTGATACAACTGCACATTTTAGATTTGTCCTTTTATTGTCCATAGCACAAGGTGCACCTGTGTAATGATCATGCTGTTAAATCATCTTCTTGATATGCCACACCTGTCAGATGGATGTATTATGTCAGCAAAGGAGAAATGCTCACTAACAGGGATGTAAACACATTTTTGCACAACATTTGAAAGCAATAAGCTTTTTGTGCGTATGGAACATTTCCGTAATCATTTATTTCAGCTCATGAAACATGGGACTAACACTTTACATGTTGCGTTTACATTTGTGTTCAATGTAATACATACCATATGAAACGTAACATACACTATATGGAGTGTCTCGGATTTACATTTACTATACTACATCTACCACTGAGTTCAGGTTGAGCTCACCGGCAGGGAATTCATAACAGCCACCCCTACGTATGAGTATCATATTTACAAAAATTAAGAATTCCCTGCTGGAATGTCAATATGAAGTCCATTTGGCAAAGGCAGGTCCACCCCATCAGCAGCAAGCAGTAGCCAGGGGACAGTGTTGAAAGTGTCCATATAACAAGTACTCCGTGGCATGGCTAGTCCACGGCTGCACTGTGGAGGCAGCAGGTTTCCAGTCAGGTGCTGGTGGTGTCTCCCCAACAGAGGAGGGCCACAACCCAGCATTTGGAGAGCAGGCCCGAGGTGTGCTGTCCCACTAGTGCAGGAACTGGAGGACCCCGGATGAGGATAGATGGCATCGCTGAGGCTGCCGAGTGGACTGGAGGGCCGACGAATGCTGGGTCAGCCGGGGTTCTGGCTGCTGCTGGTCTAGTGAAGGGGCCTGTGGCCCTTGGCTAGGCGGGTGTGCTGACTGAGGCTCCAGCTGCAGTGTCGTCCGTTATTTCTCTACAACGCCCACAAGCTTCACAGGACTAGTCAGACGGTCATTCAGTGACTTTGCGGTAAAAATGACTGGAGGTGAATAGAGCCATTCCACATTTCCACATTTTATTACACATGAAAAAAGATCCTGATCTTTCTTATTTCTCTCAGATACAGGAAACATGTTTCAAAACATACTTCCTTGTTATGACTTTTTTTACCATCTGTTTTGCCCTGTGTGAATGTGTTATTCAATGTGTTTCTATGGGATAATAGCACCCCCTACAGGAATCCTTAAATTCTATATGAAATGGCTAAATGGTCTTTGGTATGAACATCTTAAAGGCCCAGCGCAGTCAAAAACGTGATTCTTCTGTGTTTTCCTGTGTTTTATAGACTGAGTATACAAAACATTAAGAGGACCTTCCTAATATTGAGTTGCACCCCGCTTTTTGCCCTCAGCCATCCAGACTCAATTCGTCAGGGCATAGACTCTACAAGTTGTTGAAAGCGTTCCACAGGGATGCTGGCCCGTGTTGACTCCAAAGCTTCCCACAGTTGTCAAATTGGCTGGATGCCCATTTGGTGGTGGACCATTCTTAATACACACGGGAAATTGCTGATTGTGAAAAACCCAGCAGCGTTGCAGTTCTTAACACAAACCGGTGCGCCTGGCACCTACTACCATACCCCGTTCAAAGGCACTTACATATTTTGTCTTGCCCATTCACGCTCTAAATGGCAGACATACATAATCCATATCTCAGTTGTCTCAAGGTTTAAACATCTGTTTATGTCATGGAAACAGCTGGTGTTCATAATGTTTTGTACATTCAGTGATAATGTAAGAGCTGTTTGAGAAGACTGTTTTGATGGGATGGAGTTTTGGCCTTCCATGGTGACGTCACCATGCGTTAATGAGTGAATAGACCATATTCACTAATTAAGGCTATATTTCACAATAGGCCTACTCAGGCCACCTTTTGCAATATGCAATTATTCATGTAACAATCATAACAAATACTTCAGAAATATAATCAATAATATTCACAATGTCATTGCCCACACTTTGATTGTCTTTGGATTGTAGACACACAAGTCTTCCTCTTGGTTGATCTGCACCATCCCAACACCTGCTGGTAGCCAGGCAGAGTCAGAACAAGTGGTAATTGTCTATGATCAGAACTCTTCCAAAATCCACCCTTAGTTTCAGAACCCCCCTGTCGGATTCAGGAACACCTAATGGGGTATTTAATGGCTTTTCGGACACCAGCACCAAGCATACCATCTCTGGATGGTGTGAAGCCATATCTCTGTAGTGTCACCGCAGACTGTTTTGTTGTTTCAAGATAAATTATTTTGCTGTTTGACTGAGGAAGGGGGAGTAAAATATTTTGTAGAATTCATCACCAAATGGATTCACTGCTCTACTGTGAAGTTGTCACGTACCACCCCATACCATTGCAGGTAATGACAAGAAAAATGGTTTGCAATGTATTTCAACAGTATTTCATACTTACAAGTTATTTCCAGTTATCTCCATGACCTTTCACTATCTTTGGGTCGTAGACACAGTCCTCCTCTTCCATGCCAACCTCAGGTGGAACCCAGCCAGTGTCATAGCTTTAAAACCAAGGTGGCATAGCAGTTCAGACGTCTTTTGTCCTCGTCTTGTCGTGTCCTGTATATATATATATTTACAACTTTTTCACATACATTTTATTTTTATTTTCCATCAACTCATCTTCAAAACACTCTCCTGCAACCCGCCTCACCAATGTATATTTATAAAAAAGTATTATTTACCTCAGATCTGTAATCCTCCAAGAAGCTAGCCAGAAACTCCAAGAAGCTAGCCTGAAACTAGCCAGAAGCTAATCCAGAAGCTAGTTCAGAAGCTAGTTAGCTCCTTTACTGGCAAATCGTTAGTATTCAGCTAACCACGGTTTGTGGTCATCAGCTATCCTTTAGCTCGAAAATCTATCGCCAGTTCTGTACGGCGCAGCGCGGCTCGGAACGGAACATACCGGACCAATTTTTCTCTCCATGTCCCTGGATTTCGACTGCTCTCTGGACATTCATACCCGGATCTCACAGCTAGCTAGCTGCTATCCGTGTGACTATCGGCCTTCGTCGATTCCGGAGCAAACATCAATTATTCCGGAGCTAGCAAGCTCCGTCAATCACTCCTGAGTTCCATCAATCACACCTGGGCTGCAGTCACCTATCCGGACCCGTTTTACTGCTTTCGCGGAGCCCCACCGGGCCTTCACAACTGGACTGCCGACGTTATCTACCCGAAGGAGTTATTCGGCTGGCTCCTGAACGCCCATCTGCGGCCTGCTAACCGTTAGCTGTCTTACCGGCTGCTATCTGAATAGACAATCGGACAATTTTTTTTATATATATATATATATTTTTTTTATTATTATTATTATGTTTTCTTCTTGGGCCTCTATAACTATATCTATTGTTTTTATTTTTGTTGTTGTTGTGTGATTTGGATTAATCCCCTCTACCACACGGAACCCCACTAATCTACTGACGGAACGCAAGAGGTAGCTAACAACAGACCTCCATCCTATGCTAGCTTGCTACCGATGCCCTGGCTAGCTGTCTAAATCACCAACCAACCTCTCCACTCACCGGACCCTTTTGATCACTCGACTAAGCATGCCTCTCCTTAATGTCAATATGTCTTGTCCATTTCTGTTCTGGTTAGTGTTTATTGGCTTATTTCACTGTAGAGCCTCTAGTCCTGCTCACTATACCTTATCCAACCTATTAGTTCCACCACCCACACATGCAATGACATCTCCTGGTTTCAACGATGTTTCTAGAGACAATATCTCTCTCTTCATCACTCAATACCTAGGTTTACCTCCACTATATTCACATCCTACCATACATTTGTCTGTACATTATACCTTGATGCTATTTTATCGCCCCCAGAAACCTCCTTTTACTCTATGTTCCAGACGTTCTAGACGACCAATTCTCATAGCTTTTAGCCGTACCCTTATTCTACTCCTCCTATGTTCCTCTGGCGATGTAGAGGTGAATCCAGGCCCTGCAGTGCCTAGCTCCACTCCTATTCCCCAGGCGCTCTCTTTTGACGACTTCTGTAACCGTAATAGCCTTGGTTTCATGCATGTTAACATTAGAAGCCTCCTCCCTAAGTTTGTTCTATTCACTGCTTTAGCACACTCTGCCAACCCGGATGTTCTAGCTGTGTCTGAATCCTGGCTTAGGAAGACCACCAAAAACTCAGACATTTTAATTCCAAACTACAACATTTTCAGACAAGATAGAACTGCCAAAGGGGGCGGTGTTGCAATCTACTGCAAAGATAGCCTGCAGAGTTCTGTCCTACTATCCAGGTCTGTACCCAAACAATTTGAACTTCTACTTTTAAAAATCCACCTCTCTAAAAACAAGTCTCTCACTGTTGCCGCCTGCTATAGACCACCCTCTGCCCCCAGCTGTGCTCTGGACACCATATGTGAACTGATTGCCCCCCATCTATCTTCAGAGTTCGTGCTGCTAGGCGACCTAAACTGGAACATGCTTAACACCCCAGCCATCCTACAATCTAAACTTGATGCCCTCAATCTCACACAAATTATCAATGAACCTACCAGGTACCTCCCCAAAACCTTAAACACGGGCACCCTCATAGATATCATCCTAACCAACTTCCCCTCTAAATACACCTCTGCTGTCTTCAACCAAGATCTCAGCGATCACTGCCTCATTGCCTGCATCCGTAATGGGTCAGCGGTCAAACGACCGCCACTCATCACTGTAAAACGCTCCCTGAAACACTTCTGCGAGCAGGCCTTTCTAATCGACCTGGCCGGGGTATCCTGGAAGGATATTGATCTCATCCCGTCAGTAGAGGATGCCTGGATATTTTTTTTAAAATGCCTTCCTAACCATCCTAAATAAACATGCCCCATTCAAGAAATTTAGAACCAGGAACAGATATAGCCCTTGGTTCTCCCCAGACCTGACTGCCCTTAACCAACACAAAAACATCCTATGGCGTTCTGCATTAGCATCGAACAGCCCCCGTGATATGCAGCTGTTCAGGGAAGCTAGAAATCATTATACACAGGCAGTTAGAAAAGCCAAGGCTAGCTTTTTCAAGCAGAAATTTGCTTCCTGCAACACTAACTCAAAAAAGTTCTGGGACACTGTAAAGTCCATGGAGAATAAGAACACCTCCTCCCAGCTGCCCACTGCACTGAAGATAGGAAACACTGTCACCACTGATAAATCCACCATAATTGAGAATTTCAATAAGCATTTTTCTACGGCTGGCCATGCTTTCCACCTGGCTACTCCTACCCCGGACAACAGCACTGCACCCCCAACAGCAACTCGCCCAAGCCTTCCCCATTTCTCCTTCTCCCAAATCCATTCAGCTGATGTTCTGAAAGAGCTGCAAAATCTGGACCCCTACAAATCAGCCGGGCTAGACAATCTGGACCCTTTCTTTCTAAAATTATCTGCCGAAATTGTTGCCACCCCTATTTCTAGCCTGTTCAACCTCTCTTTCGTGTCGTCTGAGATTCCCAAAGATTGGAAAGCAGCTGCGGTCATCCCCCTCTTCAAAGGGGGGGACACTCTTGACCCAAACTGCTACAGACCTATATCTATCCTACCGTGCCTTTCTAAGGTCTTCGAAAGCCAAGTCAACAAACAGATTACCGACCATTTCGAATCTCACCATACCTTCTCTGCTATGCAATCTGGTTTCAGAGCTGGTCATGGGTGCACCTCAGCCACGCTCAAGGTCCTAAACGATATCTTAACCGCCATCGATAAGAAACATTACTGTGCAGCCGTATTCATTGATCTGGCCAAGGCTTTCGACTCTGTCAATCACCATATCCTCATCGGCAGACTCGACAGCCTTGGTTTCTCAAATGATTGCCTCGCCTGGTTCACCAACTACTTCTCTGATAGAGTTCAGTGTGTCAAATCGGAGGGTCTGCTGTCCGGACCTCTGGCAGTCTCTATGGGGGTGCCACAGGGTTCAATTCTTGGACCGACTCTCTTCTCTGTATACATCAATGAGGTCGCTCTTGCTGCTGGTGAGTCCCTGATCCACCTCTACGCAGACGACACCATTCTGTATACTTCCGGCCCTTCTCTGGACACTGTGTTAACAACCCTCCAGGCAAGCTTCAATGCCATACAACTCTCCTTCCGTGGCCTCCAATTGCTCTTGAATGCAAGTAAAACTAAATGCATGCTCTTCAACCGATCGCTGCCTGCACCTACCCGCCTGTCCAACATCACTACTCTGGACGGCTCTGACTTAGAATACGTGGACAACTACAAATACTTAGGTGTCTGGTTAGATTGTAAACTCTCCTTCCAGACCCATATCAAACATCTCCAATCCAAAGTTAAATCTAGAATTGGCTTCCTATTTCGCAACAAAGCATCCTTCACTCATGCTGCCAAACATACCCTTGTAAAACTGACCATCCTACCAATCCTCGACTTTGGCGATGTCATTTACAAAATAGCCTCCAATACCCTACTCAACAAATTGGATGCAGTCTATCACAGTGCAATCCGTTTTATCACCAAAGCCCCATATACTACCCACCATTGCGACCTGTACGCTCTCGTTGGCTGGCCCTCGCTTCATACTCGTCGCCAAACCCACTGGCTCCATGTCATCTACAAGACACTGCTAGGTAAAGTCCCCCCTTATCTCAGCTCGCTGGTCACCATAGCATCTCCCACCTGTAGCACACGCTCCAGCAGGTATATCTCTCTAGTCACCCCCAAAACCAATTCTTTCTTTGGCCGCCTCTCCTTCCAGTTCTCTGCTGCCAATGACTGGAACGAACTACAAAAATCTCTGAAACTGGAAACACTTATCTCCCTCACTAGCTTTAAGCACCAACTGTCAGAGCAGCTCACAGATTACTGCACCTGTACATAGCCCACCTATAATTTAGCCCAAACAACTACCTCTTTCCCAACTGTATTTAATTTTTATTTATTTATTTATTTTGCTCCTTTGCACCCCATTATTTTTTTATTTCTACTTTGCACATTCTTCCATTGCAAAACTACCATTCCAGTATTTTACTTGCTATATTGTATTTACTTTGCCATCTTGGCCTTTTTTGCCTTTACCTCCCTTCTCACCTCATTTGCTCACATTGTATATAGACTTGTTTATACTGCATTATTGACTGTATGTTTGTTTTTACTCCATGTGTAACTCTGTGTCGTTTTATCTGTCGAACTGCTTTGCTTTATCTTGGCCAGGTCGCAATTGTAAATGAGAACTTGTTCTCAACTTGCCTACCTGGTTAAATAAAGGTAAAATAAAATTAAATAAATAAATAAATAGCCATGCACAGTGTGCCAGGTCTTCTGCTTGGGGTGGTTCTTCTTCTCTATGATAATAACCTTCCCCACATCCACTCTGACTTGAAGTACTCTTTTCTCCCAGTAGGGGGCACCAGGAGGGTTTTCAATGGCTTTTAGAATGCCCCAACTAACATAGGCACCAGTTCCAAGAACACTTCAGTCTGCACTTGGTGTAATAAACTCTGCTGTGGTGCCGTGGAACATCACATAACATCACACTGCAACTGAATACACCTCTGCTGAGATGAACTGTATTACAAGTCAATACAATGCACAATTACACATTGTAATATTAAATAGTCCTTTAACTGAAACTGTTACACCAAATAGTGATATTTATACAATAACAATATGCTGAATCACTATTGTTACAGTAATATTGTTTGATATATATCAGTGAAATGGTCAATAACAAGACTGTTCAATTGTCTAGAATTACAGGATATTTTACCTGCTATTACTTGACAAATGCAGGATTATTATACTGTATTCTTAGGAAACCCACAGTAGTGCTTCATACAGAGTGCTTTACTGATTTCATTTCCTGGTGACAACTCTTGTCTCTATAGAGATGGATAAGGCACACAGAGCAGGGATCTCCAACTGGTGGCCCAGTTAAATGGTTGGACATAAATTACTGTAAAAACACCAGCAAATCAGCTCCAAGTGATTTTCATTCTGTTCTAAGGTATTCCCACATATAATAGAGGTGTGTAATGATGTTTTAGTCTAACATATTGTTTGTGCTTCTTGCGGTCAATTTGCAGTCTACAAATGATTTGTAATTATGTTCCGGCCCCCCGACCGTCCGTTCAAGAAAATAAATGGGACCTGCGGCTGAATCTAGTTGATGATCGCTGACCTAGAGCATAGTAGTCCCTCGGAATGTAGAACCATGACACCTCTATGTAAGGGGAAAGCAACAACACCCACTCAGATAGTACAGGTAGTCTAATGAATACCGAACTATAAACATATATGGTATCCCAATCTGAGCATTTCAAAATGGCTGACACCTTCCGCAAACAGTGAGAACTCAGCTGCTACCTGTCTATGGAAGACACACAACATTGACTAAATTAGTTCATATATTTCTGCAGCACAGATACTTCAATAGATTAACTGATTGGAATTAGGAGGAGGGAAAACACAACAAACAATGTGAAACTTGTTTATTTGAGATTTATTATAGGAACAAGGATCATTGTTACACATGCATTATTTACATCACGTAAATATGAATATTTGATATGATGAGGTTAAATGATTGATTGCATATAGATTGACATGTGAAATCATCTTGTGGGCCTGCAAAATATAGCTTCTTCTTCCTATGAACTGCATCATGTGGGACCGTCTGATTCTAACCATCCTCTTCTGGTGACCATGAGGGGATGCTGGATGCTCCCACTGAATGCAGAACGCCATCAGTTCTACAGGGACGGGTTTAACCTGCAGGAAACAGAATAGAATACAAGCTGTCTCAATTAAAACCTGCATGTGTGTATAGTGGAACTCACATGAAGTGCCCTTCAAGCCTTCTACTGTAGGGGTACTTCCATTGTGATAAGGTACTGACTGTGGCTCAATATCACTCACATTTTCATGGTGGACACTTTCAGCATTGTCAGCACTGTGATTCTCTTTGGGTCGAAAACACAGTCCTCCTCTTGGTCGCTATTCACCATGCCAACACCAGGTGGAACCCAGGCAGTGTCATACCCATGCTTAGTGTGCCAGTTGTATTGCATGTCGTGACCCTGCGCATCAATGATCTTAACCTTGCCAACATCCACCTTCACTTTCAGAACCATCCTGTCTGAGTCATCGGCCCCAATGGGGTATTTAATGACTTTTCGGATGTCTCGACTGAGGTAGACACCGGCACCAAGCATGCCATCTTTGGAAGGTTTGAATCCATTTCTCTGTATATCCACAGCAATCTGTTTTGATGTTCCATGATACATCACGTAGACGTGGCTGTCCTCAGGGGAGACTCCACTCTGAAGATGACGGTATCTAGATCTGTAAGACAGGCAGACAGTTTTTGCTTCAATATGATATTATATTAGCTTCTATTCTTCACATAGTTTATTTAAAATAATGATTTGTTAAAGGAGACTTGATTTTTAGGTCATTGGGGAAATGTAGTTTTTTTTATTTATTTCCTGGTCGTCTGACCTCCCAAACTAGGCTCTAAAAACAAATCCGTTAGAAAGATCTAGAATGTATCTATTGCATCATCACAGGTAAAACCAATCAGAGGGTTTGTACTACAACAGTCTCTTTCATACTTACATGGTCTTTTTGTTTACTTTCATGACCTCCATGACTTTGATTCTCTTTGGGTCATAGACACAGTTCTCCTGTCGGTTGCTTTCTACCATATCGACTCCTGGTGGAACCCAGGCGGTGTCATATCCATGCTCGGTATGCCAGGTCTTCTGCATGGGGTGATCCTGCTGGTCTATGATCTTAACCTTCCCTACATCCACTCTGACTTTTAGTACTCTTCTCTTAGAGTTGGAAACACCAAGAGGGTATTCACAGGCTTTTTGAATGTCCCGTGTAACATAAACACCAGCACCAAGCATGCTGATATCTGCTCTTGATAGTATGAAGCCATTCTTCTTAATCAGCTCTGCAGCCTCTACTGAGGTGCCATGGAACATCACATATGTTCTTTGATCCTCAGGATGTTCACCAGTGTAGAGAAAGTTGTCTAAGTATGGAGAGTTTGGTTTCATTTTCCTCAGGCAAGCCCTAGTCAACATGATGATTCTAGCTATGAGAACCTGTAGCAAAATATGCTTTTATGAATATACAAACTTCTGCAATCCTGTAGTAACGATTTAGATCTCCTACAGGGCCATCAGAAAGTAGTCATACACCTTGACTTATTCCACATGTTGTTGTTACAGCCTGAATTCAAAACTGATTCAATGTTTTTTTCTCTCACCCATCTACACACACAATACGCCATAATGACAAAGTGAAAACATGTTTTTAGACATTTTAGCAAACTTATTTAAAATATTTAAAATATCTCATTTACACAAGTATTCGCACCCCCTTTGCCTTGACATTCCAAATGGATTTTTTATTTACTTAATTGATTTTGAATTCAGTCTGTAACACAACAAAATGTGGAATAAATCAAGAGGTATGACTACTTTCTGAAGGCCCTGTGGAAGTAACCTGAAGTGTAATAAAAGGGGACTCCGCCTGCACATTGGGATACTTGCCAATTAAATATGAATTAAAAAGGGCAACATGTCGACCACAAATAGACTTCATCCAGGCTACTAATTCAGAAATGTCACGTGCTTTTGCCAACTACTGTGTTGCCTTAGTATATTTCTTTGGCTGACATGAATAATGAATAACGTCAATAGTTGACAATGTACTTGGTATGTTACAAGCACTTGAAACTTGTTTGTAATTTTATAAATACATTATAATTCAGATCATCTCTATTGTATCATTCACTTTTATAGAAAATACTATATATTGGATTATATCCTCTGGCTTGTGATTTACATTTTTCAATGCGATGTTAACATTTGTGAAGTAGCTAATAAGCAACTTTCTAAAAAGTCAAATTATAATTTGGTCATCCTTACCTGCTACTGTGGAATCAGATTCAACCAACCAGTCAGACTAATTCAGGATTATATGACAGAGTTTAGTTCTCGTTTCCCCTCGGTTTCCTCTCCCTCGCTCTCTCCCCCCTCCCCCTCTCTCTCAACTTCTAATCTGAGAGAGAGAGCAAAGTCCATCCATATTTATGACCAGGATATCTCTTTGCTAGTGAGAAGCAACCACGCCAACTCAGATGAGGAAGAAGCCCAATCTAATGGGTACATAAACATGTCTGGTACATCTTATTATTGCAAGACGTCTGGAGCATTTTGAAATTGCAATACTGACACCTTTGACCAGTAAAATGATGTCTGTAGTGTTTATACATCAGACTAAGATCAGTTGTTGAGTCAATCTGAACAGTGAGTACACAGCTGTCATTTGCGACTAAATTGAAGATGCTATTAGTCTATAGAAGACACCTATTGACTAATAATATACATTTTGTCCAGTAGGTACATTATTTTAAGGTGCATTATATATTTAAGTGCAGTATTGTACAGGTAACTGCCATAATAAAGGAAACACCAACATAAAGTGTCTTAATGGGGTGTTGGGCCGCCACGATCCAGAACAGCTTCAATGCATCTTGGCATAGATTCTACAAGTGTCTGGAACTCTACTGGAGGGATGTGACACCATTCTTCCATGACAAATTCCATAATTTGGTGTTTTGTTGACGGTGGTGGAAAACGCTGTCTCAGGCGTTGCTCCAGAATCTCCCATAAGTGTTCGATTGGGTTGAGATCTGTTGGCTGAGACGTCCAGGGCAAATGGTTTACATCGTTTTCATGCTCATCAAACCATTACGTCACCACTAGTGCCCTGTGGATGGGGGCATTATCATCCTATGGGGGCATCGCCATGGTAGTCAAAATAATGGCCTGCCCAGCATTTTTATACTATACATGACCCTAAGCATGATGGAATGTTAAGTGATTCATTAACTCAGGGACCACACCTGTGTGGAAGCACCTGGTTTCAATATACTTTGTAGCCCTCATTTATTCAACTGTTTCTATTATTTTGGCAGTTGCCTGTATTTTGCACTTCAACAGGATTATTCAGAGTGACAAGTTCTCTACGGTTCCCTTCTTGATTCATTTTGGGTCGTAAACACAGTCTTCCTCTTGGTTGCTCGGCACCATGCCAACACCAGGTGAAACCCAGGCAGTGTCATACTCAATGTGCCAGGTCTTCCTCTTGGTTGCTCGGCACCATGCCAACACCAGGTGAAACCCAGGCAGTGTCATACTCAATGTGCCAGGTCTTCCTCTTGGTTGCTCGGCACCATGCCAACACCAGGTGAAACCCAGGCAGTGTCATACTCAATGTGCCAGGTCTTCCTCTTGGTTGCTCGGCACCATGCCAACACCAGGTGAAACCCAGGCAGTGTCATACTCAATGTGCCAGGTCTTCCTCTTGGTTGCTCGGCACCATGCCAACACCAGGTGAAACCCAGGCAGTGTCATACTCAATGTGCCAGGTCTTCCTCTTGGTTGCTCGGCACCATGCCAACACCAGGTGAAACCCAGGCAGTGTCATACTCAATGTGCCAGGTCTTCCCCTTGGGGTGGTACTGCATCCACTCTGACTCTAATGGGCGACGTCAAAATGCTTCAACTTCATTATCTCCAGCACTGCCCCAACATCAACAAGATATGAGAAAATGGCGTGTTTCTATGTTTTGTGGTAAAAAAGATCATTGGTGTGCGTTCGTGTGATTTTAACAAATAATGAGTAGACGTTGCCTAATAATTCTCTACTAATTGGTTGATGATGTCATTGGAAACATCTTTTTTTTTTTACTACAAAACATAGAAATGTGCAATTTTCACACAATGTATGTTGATGTTGGGGTGGTGCTGGAGATGATGAAAATGAAGTTGAAAACACTTTGAAATGTCCCTTAAGCTACTCTTGCCTTAGTGTCTGGAACACCAAGAGGGTTTTCTTCTGGATTTTAGGTGTCAGAAGTGGATGGTTCAACTGTCCAGCATGATGCAGCAACAGTCCACAGTATGAAGGAGCAAAATAGGCTCACAAAAGGCTGAGGATTTGATATGGGAATTGATGTGCAATAAATCATATAACCTTATCATATATTTTTGAAATATAATCAATCATATTTACTTGATAATGAACGTGTATCAATGATCATACGTTGTTTAAAGAAGGGTTTTCTTCCTATAACAAATCTCAAATAAACTGTAGAAGTTCCCTATACTGTTTGAGTGTTTTGCCTCCACAAAATCCAATCAGGTTTTATTAATGTACAGTCTGTGGTGTAGAAATATATTGATAATATTGGTCAATGTTGTGCCTTCCATAGACGTATCAACGGTGTCTTCCTGTTAGTCGCAGACAGCAGTTGTGTGATCACTGTTTAGATCGACAACACATTACTGATTCTGATCGTAGTCGGATATACAAGGGTGGCTAATTTTGAAGAATCTCAAATATAACATATATTTTGATTTGTTTAACACTTCTTTGGTTACTACATGATTCCATGTGTTATTTAATAGTTTTGATGTCCTCGCTACTTTTTTACAATGTAGAAAATAGTCCAAATAAAGAAAAACCCTTGAATGAGTAGGTGTGCCAAACTTTTGACTGGTACTGTATAAAGACCAAAAACGTCAATGTATTTGTCAAAGGCGTCCGCATTGCAATTGTAAAACGCTCCAGAGGTCTTAATACGGCATGACGTTTCACATATGTTTATGATCATGTACCCATTAGACTAGATTCTAACGTGAGTGGGTGTGGTTTTTACTTACAAAGAAACAGAAAACCTAACGTTTTCCTCAAGAACCAGGAAATGAAACGTGAGTGGGAGGAAACCCTCACATACGGTATAGTCCTGCATTCGTCTGTTACTATAGCGGGTGAGAATAATGTTATTTGAAACACTAGAAGTTAGCTGTCTTATTATTGAACACTTGATATAAGTCAAATACTGTTTTGTTTACCAGTATTTACTTTCGAATGTTATAATGCTATTCTAATACTATTGTAACATTTATTCTGGATACGTTGAATAGTTATTTAAACATTACAATTTGCTTTAATGGTTCCAGCCTAAATCATTTGCAAAATGGCTAGGCCTTAAAAATAGTTTTTGGGATTACAGCTCATTTGTCAGAGGTGTATTCAGCTGCAGTTGGATTATTATGGCTTTGAAGGGGTACACCAAGCAGAAAAACAAAACAAATTCACCATACTACTTAGAAAACATTCTTGAGACCAATGAGCATCCAGAGGATCACAAAGAATATGTGATGTTCCACGGCACCACAAAAGAGGCTACAGAGTTGATAAAGAAGAATGGTTTCACACCATCAAGAGAAGAACTTGGGCCTGGTGTGTATGTCAGTCGAGACATCGGAAAAGCAATTAAATACCCCCTTGGTGTTTCCAACAATAAGAGAAGAGTACTAAAAGTCAAAGTGGATGTAGGGAAGGTTAAAATCATAGATCAACAGAACCACCCCATGCAGGAGACCTGGCATACCGAGCATGGATATGACACGGCCTGGGTTCCCCCAGGGGTCAGTATGGTGCTGAGCAACCAACAGGGGAACTGTGTCTACGACCCAAAGAGAATCAAAGTCATGCAGGTCATGAAAGTAAAAGAAAACAACATGTAAGTATAAAATAAACTGTTGTAAAGCACTGCTAACATTCTCTTGGTTTTACCTGTCATGAACAATTGAACTTCACAGCAGTCAATTGTGTTTTGAGCTTTCCAATGGCATTGTTATAGTATATTTGTGGAGGGCTTACAAATTAGTTTGAGATATTTTGCCTCAAATTTAAAATACTGCAACTGTAGAAGGTTGTACTTTTATCACATTTCTGCAAAAACTGTCTCTCTATCTTACAGATCTCGACACCGTCATCTTCAGAGTGGAGTCACCCCTGAGGACAGCCACGTCTACGTGATGTATCATGGAACATCAAAACAGATTGCTGTGAAAATACAGAGAAATGGATTCGAACCTTCCGAAGATGGGATGCTTGGTGCCGGTGTTTACCTCAGTCGAGACATCCGAAAAGCCATTAAATACCCCATTGGGGCCGATGACTCAGACAGGATGGTTCTGAAAGTGAAGGTGGATGTTGGCAAGGTTAAGATCATTGATGTGCAGGGTCACGACAGGCAATACGACTGGCACACATATGGGTATGACACTGCCTGGGTTCCACCTGGTGTTGGCATGGTGCCGAGCAACCAACAGGAGAACTGTGTCTACGACCCAAAGAGAATCAAAGTCATGGCATTGCTGAAAGTGGCCATCTTGAAAAAGTATGTAATATTGAACTTCTCTCACAAATCACTAGATGGAAGTTTTCATTTTCCTAGAAGGCTTGCACTTGAAATATGTACTCCGCTACTTGCAGGTTCTAACATATTGTATGTGTTTCTCTATCCTCAGGTTAAACCCATCACTGGAGGTTGAGTCTTGAAGGTGTATTCAAGGAGCATTACACTTCATGTTCATCAGGATAAGATGTAACATGCTGCTATAGCTACACATTCAATATTGCATAGGAAGAAGCTATATTTTGCCAAAGGCTTGCTGATTATTGGCAATACACCTACTGTATATGCAATTAATATAACCTTATCACATTTTTAAAAACGATTCAATGATATTCACTTGACATAAACAAGGCGTGTATCATTGATCATAATTGTTCTGAATAATTGTCTTCCTATAATAAATCTCAAATAAACCTCTAAAAGTCACCCACTGTTTGAGTGTGTTCATTTAATCTGAAGCATCTTTACTGCGGAAACATTGGCAATATTTAGTCAATGTTGTGTGTCTGCCATAGGTTTATAAGGTGTCTTCCAGTTTCACGCTGGTGGCAGCTGAATGCTCACTACTGTTTGCAAAAGATGTCAGCAGCTTTCAATGTCAGGTTGGTGACATACCACTTAAACATTTTAATACAGTAGGTTTATGGTTATGTATTTATTAGACTACCTCTATCTGTGTGGGATGGTTGCTTTTCACTTACATAGAGGTATCATGGTTCTACATTCTGATGGACTGCTATGCTCTCTAGAGACACAGTGACATAGTTATTTGTGGCAAGTGTGCCCTCTATTCATCTCTATGTCTAGTGACGAGTGGAAACCTGGAAATGAAACCTAAGCACGGTAGTGAGTCGTCACTAGTTACCTCAGCCGCAAAGTCTTCAACCTCGCCTATTTCTTATTAAAGTGTGGTTTTAAACCTAACCCTAACTTTAACCCTAGCTGTAACCTCACTGATAACCCTGATGACTAACCCTAACCTTAAATGAAGACCAAAAGGCACATGTTTCTTTTCCTGCATCTGTGGCTGTGGTAACTAGTGGAAAGCACAGTAGCGAGATAAGTAAGAAGCACTGTTTTCCTAAGCATACACAGTATAATAAACAACAGTCTTTATTAAACAGTCTTGTTATTGGACACTTATCTTAGATATATTAAACAATCCCTGTTTACAAAGTACATTTATATGTAGGCATGATAATGTTACAACACTTGTAATATTACTGTAACAATAGTGATTCAGCATATTGTTATTGTATAAATATCACTATTTGGTGTAACAGTTTCAGTTAAAGGACTATTTAATATTACAATGTGTAATTGTGCATTGTATTGACTTATAATACAGTTCATCTCAGCAGAGGTTTATTCAGTTGCAGTGTGGTTTCTAGTTTATGGCTAACTCTCCATACTACATCAACTTCCTAGACAGCAACACACTTCCTGAAGACCAGACAGAATATGTGATTTTCCACGGCACCACAGCAGAGTTTATTACACCAAGTGCAGACTAAAGTGTTCTTGGAACTGGTGCCTATGTTAGTTGGGACATTCTAAAAGCCATTGAAAACCCTCCTGGTGTCCCCTACTGGGAGAAAAGAGTACTTCAAGTCAGAGTGGATGTGGGGAAGGTTATTATCATAGAGAAGAAGAACCACCCCAAGCAGAAGACCTGGCACACTGTGCATGGCTATGACACTGGCTGGGTTCCACCTGAGGTTGGCATGGAAGAGGAGGACTGTGTCTACGACCCAAAGATAGTGAAAGGTCATGGAGATAACTGGAAATAACTTGTAAGTATGAAATACTGTTGAAATACATTGCAAACCATTTTTCTTGTCATTACCTGCGATGGTATGGAGTGGTACGTGACAACTTCACAGTAGAGCAGTGAATCCATTTGGTGATGAATTCTACAAAATCAGACAAACACACTCCTTAAAAAAATATGTTAATCATTTTGCCTACAATTTTGAATAATGTATCCTACCTACGAATGCAATATCTTATATTTCAGCAATT
The DNA here is from genome assembly GCF_002021735.2 of Oncorhynchus kisutch. Taxonomy (NCBI): domain Eukaryota; kingdom Metazoa; phylum Chordata; class Actinopteri; order Salmoniformes; family Salmonidae; genus Oncorhynchus; species Oncorhynchus kisutch. The sequence continues at coordinate 8,604 of NW_022262995.1, read as the reverse complement.
GTCCTACAGATGTAAAAACAGCCATCTTAAGAGTAAAGTCGCCCCAGAGTATAGACACATCTATGCCATGTACCATGGAACAGTAAAACAACACGTCCAGGTGTCAAGCCTCAGTCGTGGTCCTAGAGCCTCAGGCCCTCTGGAAGAGGACACAGAGAAACGATGAGGGCTTTCATTTGACTTGAGGGGGAGAAAGAACCAGTGGAGGCAGCAGGTAGAAGGGGGCCAGGTGGGATTGGCCCAGGCACATCTAGGAATCAGGCCACCAACAGGCAGGTAGAAGGAGGCCAGGTGAGATTGGCCCAGGCACGTCTAGGAATCAGGCCACCAACAGGCAGGTAGAAGGAGGCCAGGAGAAATTTGGCACTGGCACGTCTAGGAATCAGGCCACCAACAGGCAGGTAGAAGGAGACCAGGTGAGATTGACCCAGGCACGTCTAGGAATCAGGACACCAACAGGCAGGTAGACGGAGGCCAGGTGGGATTGGCCCAGGCACGTCTAGGAATCAGGACACCAACAGGCAGGTAGAAGGAGGCCAGGTGAGATTGACCCAGGCACGTCTAGGAATCAGGACACCAACAGGCAGGTAGAAGGAGGCCAGGTGGGATTGGCCCAGGCACGTCTAGGAATCAGGACACCAACAGGCAGGTAGAAGGAGGCCAGGTGGGATTGGCCCAGGCACGTCTAGGAATCAGGCCACCAACAGGCAGGTAGAAGGAGGCCAGGTGGGATTGGGCCAGGCACGTCTAGGAATCAGGCCAGGGTGTCCTCAGTTACGGTCCAAGAGTCTCCGTAAGGGGAGAAAGAGAAAAGATGAGTGTTAGTGAGAGCATGGCTAAAACCATAGTACACATCACAGTAGAGAATAATCAATGATGTTGCTGTGGACACTGGATAATCTGACACAAACACACACACACACTTGTTTGACCTCGCTGTGATACTATTGGCCTACTTATGTTACCTTTCTGAGTCAATTCAGGTAGCATTCAATGTCCTGCGTTTTTGTTAACCATGACAGCCAGCATTGTAAATAAGATAATCAGCCTCTGTGTCTGTTGATCCTTTCCCCTCATGTATTTTTCATGTCAGCCAGGCCCATCTTTTCAAAGAAATACTATTTAATTACATTTATAGTTGAGTAAAATAAGCAGTTGTTGTTCTGGTCACAAAATAATCCAGAAAATAGCGGCACTCAGGCAGAAAACCGACTTTGTCTTGAATCCATCAATAGCCTCGGCCTAGGTGTTTGGAGACACATATTGTACAGTATATTATAATAAAAATAATTTAAAAAAATTGAGGATGAAAAAAACTTTCATTTTAAAATTAAAAACTAAAATCTCATACAAAGTCAACTCAAAAGTTAATGGACATAAATTTTAAAATAAGATCATTGAGAACGAACACCAAAATAAAAGCTAAACAGTAATATTCCTAAAATGATGCATTCAGAAGAATATTTGTTATGGCATGGGGCCCAATGACAACAGCTACATATTGTCACTGTGACCAACAAGACATTTTATGTTGGAGACTGCACCATTGGCCACGTTCATGACCACGCCCCGCCAGCCCACCACCTAAATTATGATCCAAAAAAACACTGGGCAGAAGAACAATATTCTCTCACACTCTCTGCAGCAAGCGCGATGCCACATCCTTAGTCCGCATGGTCCTAAAGCCCCCTCTCAGGAATTCTTTTCGCCCAATTATTAGACCATCAAACGGTTCGGGGCTGCACCCCGGGAAGCCTACCCCGAACAACGCAGATGGCTTGGTTATACTCCACTTGTTCAAGAAGTGTCTATTGATCCACATGAGAATGCAACCTCCTAGTCTCCACTGTCTGCTCGGGCGGAGAGAGCACAAAACACGATTAAAGGTACAATCTGCAGTATTCAATCGCCATTACCCAGTGCTTAATTTGGACCGGATCATGGCACCTCTCCGTTTTGGACTGTGTTGTCCCGGAACCTAATTGGCCAGACCCGTACCGGGTCTCTAGTGGCGTACCTCTAGTGGCATGAACACTTATTTGAACTTCTCTCGGAATTGATCAAAGTTCATTCGAGTTGCCTCTTCATGGTTTGCCACATCCTTAGTCCATTGTAATTTATGTTTGAGACCAACGCTTGGCGGTGGCTGTGTGAGAAGCGTGCCAGTATCTCTCACATAACTAGGATATTCGCTTTCTATGATGCATCTCTGCTCTGATAGACATGAGCCTGCAACTCTCATCTCTCCAGTGTTGCAATTAATCATTTATTTCCTTATATCATTTTTTTTATTTATCCTTTATTTAACTAGGGAAGTCAGCTGAGAACAAATTCGTATTTACAATGACAGCCTACCGATGAACAGTGGGTTAACTGCCTTGTTCAGGGGCAGACTGACAGATTTTTACCATGTCAGTTTAGGGATTCGACCCAGCAAATGAACTGCAGCACCCCTGATAAATGTAAATACACTTGCCAAAGTTATAGAATTACTGCTGTCTGTTCAGAAATGAAATAAATAATTCAGAATACCCTACTACACCATGAGAAGGCCTATAATTTAGCAACAGAGGATCAATAGCGTTTTTTATAGCCTAGCTGTGGATTGTAGCCCAATAACAAGGAATAGAACAAGGAATAGCCTACATTTGGGAACAAGCAGCAAATATGTCTGGAAAAAAGCAGCATGCAGACAAAACAGACCGTTCACAATATTTCAAATACAATCGAGGAAAAACACAGGTTGGAAAGCAAATGGCTCCTGCTGAAAAGAGACGACTATGCTACCAAAATATTTAATCGACTTCCAAATATTGTTTTACAAGAGAGAGAGCGAGAGATGTAGGCTTTTGGTATGAGCGCGTCCGCCATCACAAGCAAGTGAGCTGCGCATCATTCGGTGAGTCAGTGAAACTGGAAAGCATTTTTAGGACTAATTTCCTCTTCATATTGTAGCCTACAATATGTGTCTCCACACACACAGGCCTGGGCTATTAATGGATTCAACACGAAGTAGTTTTTATTGATCTCATATTCTCAGTTTGTCAGTGTTAAAGTAACCTGCCATTTCGATCATGTGTGTGGTATTAAAAAATATTCTGCCAAAGTCTCTAGTCATGTAAAATGAATGGATTTATAAAACGCCAACATTTTCCCGGACATTATGCTACTAAAAATGTTCTCCGTGTTTGCAACTTGTGTAAGTGCTTCTACTCTACTGCCACTAGCAAATGCGATGATCTGCATGCAATGCTTTATTATAAAGGACTTTTTTGTATGTGTTCCGGTACTTCAGAACCTCCCCAGGTCTCCCCACTCCAGTGCTCACTTTATGTTCCGGCACCTCCCGATTTACACATTAAGCACCCGTATTACCATAAACGGTCATAGTTTAAAGCCCATATTGTACTGCAAATACCGTATAGTGATTCAAGGGAATATTTTGTATTTATTTAACTAGGCAAGTCAGTTAAGAACAAATTCTTATTTATAATGACGGCCTACCACGGCCAAATCATGACGACGCTGGGCCAATTGTGCACCGCCCTATAGGACTCCCAATCACGACCAGTTGAGATACAGCCTGAATTTCGAACCAGGGTCTGTAGTGACACCTCTAGCACTGAGATGCAATGCCTTAGACCGCTGCGCCACTTGGGCGCCCTGGATTGGTATATCCACCATTGTTTTAAAGTAGGCCTAATGATATACACTGAGTGTACAAAACATTAAGGACACCTTTCTAATATTGAGTTGCAACTCTCATCTCTCCAGTATTGCAGTTCATCATGTATTTCTTTGTATGTGTGTTTTGTGAGTCCACCAGATCAGAGGCTGTAGGGATGAACAGGGAAGTTCTCTAAGTGCTTGAATTTGAAAATGTTCCTGTCCTGATAAGCATTCAAAATATAACAACTACTTTCGGGTGTCAGGGAAAATATATGGAGAAGTACATTATTTCCTTTAGGAATGTAGTGAAGTAAAAGTTGTAAAAAAATTGAAATAAAGTAAAGCACAGATACTCCAAAATACTTAATTAGTACTTTAAAGTATTTTTACTGAAGAACTTTACACCACTGATTCTTGCATTCTAAGTAACAGGCTCTCTCACTATCTGGCCAGCTTTCTGATGAACAGAATGGCTTTAGGAAAGCCAGAGCATGTATAGAAAATATCTAAACCACAGGAGGTTGGTGGCCCATTAATTTGGGAGGACTGGCTCATAATGGTTAGAGCAGAATAAGTGGAATGGTATGAAATGCATCAAACACATGGTTTCCACTGATCTATACTGTCTAGAATTCAAGAGAGAGAACCAACTTCTGAACAAAAACTTCCTGTTTTATTGATTTTCAGAAGGCTTTTTATTGGGTGAGTAGAGACCTCCTTGCTTTTAGACAAATTAAAATGGGAATTGATGGATTATTCTTTGATGCTATCAAAGCTCTTTATCTGACTCCAGTTGCCTGTATTTAGGTCAGTAACCTCAGGACTGGCTTGTTTCCAACCCCTTTACGGTGTAAAGCAGGGAGACACACTCTCGCCCACTTTATTTGCACTCTATGCTAATGATTTAGCCCTACAAATCCAAAATGCTAAACTTGGTGTTGAAATTGCAGATATATTCCTTGGCATCTTGTTGTATGCTGATGTCATAGTTCTCCTTGCTTCCAGATTATGTAGAATATTGTTAATTCACGGTGTACTAAATCGACACTAGTGATGAATCAAGAGAAGACCCAGAAGGGTGTGCAGAGAAGTGGACACGACCCCATTATTCTACACTGGGCTCTATAATTACCTTGGTTTCACACTGGATGAACACATGGCCGTTGAAGATGGCCTTAGATCACTGGCAGAATCTGCAGGTAGAGCCTTGGGGTCAGTGTTTAAACCAATTGAAAATATATAAGGATGTGGCTTACTTTCAGCTGTATACATGTTGTGGGTGTCCAGTGATGGACTATGCTGCTGGGGTGTGGGATCCAACGTGCTTAATAATTGTAACAATGTTCAAAACAGAGCCTTCTGTTTCTTGGAAGGTACAAACTGACTGGGGTTGGGAACCATGTGTGCCATGGATCATCTATGGAAAAGACTGATAAATGTGCCAGAACACAGAATCACTAATAAAGTGTTAGACTGGGATCTTACTCATAACAATTCTCTATCCCACGGAAAGTTGTCTATTTTTGTTGTGATATATTCAGGAACAAATTACTATGTGATTCACAAGGAACAATGGCCAGTTAATGTTTGGTGCAAACCTAAACTTAGAACGTACACTTTCACCAAAGAGAACTACAACCCTGAACCATTATGTCTGCCTGAGCCTAACGAAAATCCGACACCCTCCCTCTGGCTATATAGACGGGTAGATTTAACAGAGCGCCTGAAGAGGAGACAATGTGTCTACTGTGTGATCTTGGTGAAAACTACATCTATTTAGTGTTTTATTGTCCTCTGTAAGTGGATCTAAGACATGTTGTGTAAAAATGGTGATGATAACCCTGAAGTATTCTGGTTAAGGGACAAGCAGAGGCTTGAACTGTGTTTCAGACAGGGCGTATTTTAGATGGCTCGGTTTGTCCACAATGCCTGAAGGAGAAATGTACTGTTTGTGTAGTGTGGCTAGATGGTAGCTGTACTGGGCATTGTTATTGTATGAGTATCATTTGTAAAATGTTCATTAGTTCGGTCTTATTTTTGGACATAGGCGGCTCGAAAGAACTCAGGCGGCCCACCCAAGACTTTTCTATGCAGGAAAAACCCTGCTGCTGTTAGTTTTCAAGACAGCGGTGTGTGTAGTAGCTTGTTTTCATCAAACTGGTGTGGTGAGATCTCTTGATCCGTTGGAAAAGGATGACGGATGCTTATTTACTTACCATGACGTCTTTATGAAAAGCCATTTGACCATCTGACCATGGCTCTCAGAAACTCAAAAGTAGAGCATTATACATGGAAAAAGTTTGAGAAAATGGTGCCCTTTGGGATGCCTTCCGCCTGTTGAGCCCCGCCCTGCTTCTTGTAAACCGTTTCTTCAGCCCATCACCCCAGTTAAGCAAATGAAGGAGAGAGGCTGTGACTATAATTGATGTAGTAAATGACTTTTCTTGTCAATGACTTTATTTGATGAACTTCCTTTATGGTGTGTGTCCCCCTTTTTGAAGGTGGAATAAAGCCAAGACATCCCTCTGTTCATTGATGGAATATTCAACAGACTGAACAGACTGTTGAATATTCCGTCATTAGTTGCATTGCAGTTGTATGTGGTGATACTGCCATTCAGCCTCATTTAGCCTTGGTATGGAATAACTGATAACTGACAGGCTCAGACCATATCCATAATGACTATAGGGAAAGTACTAACTCTTCAAGACCCTATGGTCTGATGGCTTTTGATAAAGACGTGATGGTAAGTAATGGAATCCAGGGTTCTGGGTGTGTGCAGAGTGGGATCAGTTACTTGATGGGGGAGAAAGAACCAGTGGAGGCAGCAACAAGCAGGTAGAAGGAGGCCAGGTGAGATTGGCCCAGGCACATCTAGGAATCAGGACACCAACAGGCAGGTAGAAGGAGGCCAGGTGGGATTGGCCCAGGCACATCTAGGAATCAGGACACCAACAGGCAGGTAGAAGGAGGCCAGGTGAGATTGGCCCAGGGACGTCTAGGAATCAGGACACCAACAGGCAGGTAGAAGGAGGCCAGGTGAAATTGGCCCAGGCACGTCTAGGAATCAGGACACCAACAGGCAGGTAGAAGGAGGCCAGGTGTGATTGGCCCAGGCACGTCTAGGAATCAGGCCAGGGTGTTCTCAGTTACGGTCCAAGAGTCTCCGTAAGGGGAGAAAGAGAAAAGATGAGTGTTAGTGAGAGCATGGCTAAAACAATAGTACACATCACAGTAGAGAATAATCAATGATGTTGCTGTGGACACTGGATAATCTGACACAAACACACACACTTGTTTGACCTCGCTGTGATACTACTGGCCTACTTATGTTACCTTTCTGAGTCAATTCAGGTATCATTCAATGTCCTGCGTTTTTGTTAACCATGACAGCCAGCATTGTAAATAAAGAGATGTGCAGAAAGATAAACAGCCTCTGTTTCTGTGGATCCTTTCCCCTAATGTATTTTTGTGTCAGCCAGGCCCATCTTTTCAAAGAAATACAATTTGTTTCGATCTCTGAGTCAAATAATGTTTTTGTTCCGGTAACCAGATAATCCGGACAATTGTGGTAAACAGCGCCCCACTCAGGCAGAAAACGTAATGTTCTATTTGAGCAAATCGTCTTGTTGTCATCACAAGAAAATCCTAATAATTCATGTAAAGAACGCCACAGTCAGGCAGAAGAATCTGACTGTTCCATCATAAAGTGAGAACAATTCGTTTTCCTGGCTGCTAATTAGAGATATTATAACAGTAAATGAATAGATGACTGCCATAAACCTGTCTCCAATACAATCGCATAATTTACACAGACCCACTGCGGAATTTGAACAATGAATCTCTTTGTGAATAGGTGCCCCGTGGTCTGTTTTGTCAAGGAGGTCAACGTATTCCAAACACTAGTGGTAATCAGATAATCGAGATAATTTCGGTAGCAAATGATGCCCCTCTTCTCGTATGTACATTGCGAACTGTCTGGACTCATTGGCATAAGCTACAGACGAACACAATTAGCATTTTATCGATGGCAATTTGAATGCACAGAGATACCGTGACGAGATCCTGAGGCCCATTGTCGTGCCATTCAATCGCCGCCATCACCTCATGTTTCCGCATGATAATGCACGGCCCCATGTCGCAAGGATCTGTACACTATTCCTGGAAGCTGCAAATGTCCCAGTTCTTCCATGGCCTACATACTCACCAGACATGAATTCCCAGTCATGTGAAATCCATAGAGTAGTGCCGAAAGAATGTATTTAAATTGACTGATTTTCTTATATGAACTGTAACTCAGTAAACATGTGAAATTGTTGCATCTTGCTTTTTATACATTTTCTCAGTATAAAAGTAAAATGATGAGGACAGGCTACAACATCAAGAGCCAACAGGTAGGCTGCTACTTAATCATCTGAATGGATTTGGAAGGGGAGAAAGAGCACAGTTAAACTTATGTAGACTCAATTAGCCTAGTTATCGTTACCTAGCTGAGCTTAACTAGTTTCTCTCGGTTTAATGCAGTCAAGACAGGTACTATGTAATCAGATGAGATGATAAATAACTAGCAATAAGTTGGTTTACCAACATGAGCCGATTTGGTTGCTATCTCACTCCCCCTCCGTCTCCCTTCGTCACTCAGACGCACACCGTCACGTCTCAGGTTTAAACAATAATAATATAAACTCTGCAAAAAAAGAAACGTCCTCTCACTGTCAACTGCATTTTCAGCCAACTTAACGTGTAAATATTTGTATGAACATAAGATTCAATATCTGACACATAAACTGAACAAGTTCCACAGACATGTGACTAAAAGAAATGGAAAATTGTGTCCCTGAACAAGGAGGGGGGGGGGGGGGGGGTCCTCATGGACTGCACCAGATTTGTCTTGCTGGAAATCACGCACAGAACGAGCAGTATGCCGCGTGGCGT